>NC_043959.1:24201665-24501665 GCF_902148855.1 Sphaeramia orbicularis | reverse complement strand
TGCCATTCCAACATTTTTTCAATATAAAGTATCTCCTTGTTTTGGATAATCCCATATGGTCCAACTAAAGCAAAAATGAATTGTGGGTCATTTAACAACACTAATCTATCAAACTGTCTCTAAAATGTCCTATCAGAGAGTTTTCGAATGCTGTGTTTTGACTCTATATCAGTGTATTTACAAAGGCAGTGGTAGTGCAATACAGTAACTGTTATGAGATGAGGAGGTGAATAATGGATCAAAACAGCAGCAGATATGGCAGTAATTCAACAGCTGTTTTAGTGTCTGAACACAACGACACCCCTGCTATGACATCGACTCATTCTAAATTCAATAGTTTCGTTCTGTTTTGTTTCCCTGCAAAATTCATACCTATGTTGTTTTGGGTGCGTTCGGCAATGAACCTTTTGTGTCGTTTAGTGGTAGGACGGCGTGTCGGTAATACACTGCGGTTCAGTTGCACAGCATGAGGCTTTCAGGAAACAACACCCTGCATTCAGTAGAACCTAGAAAATGGAGGTGGACAGCCTCCGCAAAACTGAATCACCGCAAGAATGTTCCAGCTATTAGCTATTACTAGATCTGAAGGCAGTGGAAAGGGGCATGTGTGTGTGAGTGTTTGTGTGTGGGGTGAAAGGGTTGGGAGATGGCATATATCTGGTTGCTAACGGTGATTAGATGCACATGTCAGGCCGTCATCAGCAGAGGGAGCAGGCCGGAGCGCCCAGAAGATAAAAGAAGACTCCAGCCTCGGTGGGTCGGACGAGAATAACGAGCAGAGTATTTACATAGCAGTCATCAGGTTGATAGTTTGTGTAATAGATGTCCGACTCCAGCGTGATGCATTACCAGAGCCTCTGTTTCTGGCGTGACCATCAACTACTGCGCAGCCCTGATCAGATAATAGGCTGCACATGGACCCACGCTGCCCCGAACCATTCTAAAACTTAAAGCGTTAGCCTGTGTGTGTGTAAATACGCTGAGCAGGGTGTTACATGCATCGCCTGTGGAGTGCATGAGCATTAAGCATTTGGAAGAAAACATCAACAAACAGCAATTTTCCATAAATCACTTCATTTGCATGGACAGGAGCGGTAAGAAACTGTCGGAATGCGTTCACTGATCAAACATTTGAAGCTTTTCCAAGCAGTCGTCTGCAAACGCCTCGTACACGACAAAACACACAAAGAGCCTAAATCCGATCTAATGAAAGACTTTGTCAAAGCAAAAGGTTGCACAATGATACTGACTTTTTCTGTGTTGTTTAGCAAAGTCGTCAATCAGTGAGTTGCAATTTTCATGTCACGGCTGCACGGCGAGCACTGTATCCATGTTATCACTCAGCACTTAATAATGAAAAGCAGAGAGAGAGGAGAAAGAGAGAGAGAGAGAGAGAGAGAGAGAGAGAGAAAACTTTTGTTCCTCGCCGTAAGTGGCATTTCTAAAGGCCAAAACACAGAAAAGGCAATTCAGTTACAAATCAGAGTCTGTCACTGTGCACATTAGCGGCTCTGTCAAAGAGCAAACATGAAATGAAATGTTTATCAGACACTGTTTTTGGATAAGGAGCTGACGGACTGTTAACCCCTTCACGACCCACAGATTTACAGCTTTCTACGAAGTCACTTTATGAATAGTTTGGGACCTTTTTTTTTGACATGGGCTACGTTCAGACAACAGGTTCTTAATGCACAATTCAGATGTTTTGGAGAAATGCAATTTTTTGCGTGCACATTAAATGTGACTTCTATCACTTTTGAGTATGAACTGAATGCGACCCTGTTGAGCCACATTATGTAATAAATTCCCATTATGTAATAAAAGTTCCAAATGTAATAAGAATGTCACATCATCTTGTAATAAAGCTGCATTATGTAATAAACTGACACATTTTGTAATAAACTACCTCAATGCATTATGTAGTAAATTTTTTCGCATTATGTAGTAAGTTATTACAATTTGAGAAATTTATTACAAAATGCACTTGACACATTTTTATTTTCTGGAAAATGTAATAACATGGTTCGTTACGTAATAACGACACTCAAGTAGATTTTTTTTCCCCCTCTTTAATTGAAGTAGCCCTGCAGATTAGTAGCTGTAGTAGTGGTAATGATAGCCTACCTATTAGCGTTACATTCACAACTAGAAAAGCACTCGGAGAGCGCAGACCTCCGCCAAGCGCAAAAATTCCCCACATAATCGGTGATACAAATGCTACATTTATTTTTTAAAATAAAATCCGCCTTCTGGATCAGATCCGGATCAGCCTTTGAAATGTGATAGATAGATAGATCCATGTGATTAGTCCACACACTCCAACATGCACACACAAAGTAGAAAATGCTGATGTTGAACAATAAATGGCTTTATTTCTAAACAGAACCACCTTTTTAAGGCAAATTAAAAATATTTTCATCAATATAAGGTGTCTATGCCAGTTAAAAAAAAAAAAAAAAACTCAGGAAAGTGTCTTTAACAATGTAAACAACATTTCTAGATATAAAAAAGAGCTAAACCGTCACACCTTCGGTGGCTAACTTGCAAATAAAATGTATTTTGCTGAATATATTTCGGTCAATATAAAGTGTCTATGGCAGCTGAAAAAAAAAAAAAAAAAAAACTCGGGAAAGTGTCTTTAACAATGTAAAAAATTTCCTACATAATGCACTGAGGTAGTTTATTACAAAATGCGTCAGTTTATTACATAATGCGGCTTTATTACAAGATGACGTGACATTCTTATTACATTTTGAACTTTTATTACATGATGGGAATTTATTACATAATGCAGCTCAACAGACCCTGAAGTGACCCGCATGCGCAAAAGAGGTCCTGATGTAATACATGACCACACAGGTACGTACTGTATTTATGGATGTAAATATATTTTTCCTTATGGGATGCCGAATTGTGATGTTTATCACATTTCAATGACATAAAGGTTGGATAACCATGACCTGGCCATTCAGACTGAAGAATACGTATCAGACTTAGGACCACATATGAAAGTGGCCTGGGTCGATTTGAAAAAAATCAGATTTGTGTTGTTCAAACTGTCTTTAACAGATCAAATACACGTCCCATATGGGCAAAAAAAAACCCTGATTAAGCCACATTTGCCTGCAGTCTGAACATAGCCATGAAGACATTGGAGTAGATTAAGGTTCTCAGACATTTAGCGCTTTTAACTCAAGAGGCATGAGCCAATATGAGCCAACCAATCAGAGATGAGGATTTTTGAGCAGCTTCTTAACACTCAAAGAAGCACAGCTGCCTTTGAACGGTACTGATACTGGGATCAGGGTGTTTGTTCTTTATCCAAATAAAAACTCCAGACTTTTTCAAAACTGCTATTTTTTTCCCCCCAGACCTTGACTTCATGTCTACTACACACAACAGGTACATTCTCTACCAAAAAAAAGTAGGCACGCAAGTACAAAAGTTGATTTTAATAAATATATGAATGCATAATAGGCAATAAATTATGTTTCAGTGACAGAAACTTTTCCAAACATTTGAAAATCACAAAAGTGACAAAATGTCTGAAAAGGCCGGAGTGACTTTATGGTTTGTTATGTAAACAAGCAGACTGTGTTTATGGAGTCATCTTCTAAGTTGTTTATCATGAGGGAAGTGAATCAGGTGCTTAAGTAAAGAAAGACTAATGGATTAGTGGTAATTAGGCTATCACTCAGGTTTTACAAATTAAAAAAAAAAAATGTGTGATAAAAGTCATACACTGCTTTAATCTGAGCTTTTTATGAAAATCTACATGATCAGTAAATTCATTAATGGGAAAGCACCTGATTTTCACTGAAAAATGCAAAATTCAGAGGATAATAATATAATAAATGGTGATAAATCACTTAAAGGAGTGATATTTTGCTTTTTTAAATGGAATTATGTATTTTAAAACATTTCCCTGCGGTCTACATAAAGTGTAAATGCTCTGCTTGGGTCTGAATTCTTCATTAATTCAACTCCACAGGTCCATCTTCATCCTATTTCTGAATAATGACACCAGAAAGGTCATTTTGAGCGCTGGCCCTTTAAATGCAAATGACCCCACCCTCTTCCGGATTGTTGGCTGTGCTCCTCTGTCCCGTTCAACCACTTCAGTTCATTAATACGACCAACAACTGAACATTTTATGTAATCGGCTTGAAGTTTGGACATATTTTCAGTTTTTACTACAACCGCGGCTGTTGATAAACAAATTATGGTGTACTCTGAGAAATGTTCATCGGAAGTCTTGACCTTATATGTGCAAATGTCATGACGTAACTAGTTGTAAACGTAACAAATTAAGAAGAAATTAAAACAGATTGTAGAAATCCACTCGATTATTACCAAAATGAGTATAAAGATAGCTCTGCAGCACCTGGAGGGTTCAAATTCAAACTGTATGAACTATTAGGGTCCAAATACACAAATAAATGAACCAAAGACTAATGACTATGACCCTTTACGGAAGCCAATGACATAACGACTGATAACGTAATAATGGCCAGTAACTAGGGATGCACTGATACCGATACAAGTATCGGCATCGGCTCCAATACTCAGTGTGTGTACTCATACTTATACTCGTAAAAGTAATCCGATACAAATGCACTGATACCACTTATGGCCGTGTGACACTCACAGTTCAGTGCAGCAGGTACACGGCGGTGGATTAATGTGTGGGGAGTGTGAAGAGTGTGGAGATTTTTCAAAATAAATGTTTATGTTTATGCATTTGGCAGACACTTTTTTCCAAAGCGACTTACAGGGGAAAACCAATCAAATCACTCAATCAATCAAATTTTATTTATATAGCGCCAGATCACAAAAAAGTTATCTCATGACACTTTATATATACAGTAGAGTTGGTCAAAACCAGACTCTAAGCCAATTTACAGAAACCCAACAGAATCCTCCAGGAGCAAACACTTGTGACTGGTGACAGTGGCGAGGAAAAACTTCCCTTTAACAGCAGAAACCTCGAGCAGACCCAGACTCCTGGAAGATGGCCGTCTGCCTTGACCAGTTGGGGTTAAAGAGAGAAAATGACGGTGATAAAAGTAACGCTGACCGCAAGTAACGTTAAAGACACAGACAGATACAGACGCAGCGTTCTGTCCGTCCTCTGCGTACATTCCATCTGTTTTCCAGGTGCTGGTGGATGCGTACCCAGACAGAAAATACCAGTGGGAGTACGGAGCGGTGCGGACCCCTGCCAGCGGAAGTGAAAACGAAACTTATCGCTCATTTCTCTTTTCTCTTCCTGCTGAAGCTAAGCTTTTAATCCTTACCAGCAAAAACGCTGCAACATTAGTATCACATTAGTGTTACCTCTGTCGTCTCCATGTTTGTTATTACTGACTTTCTTCTTCTTCTTCTCAAAAAACTTTACTCTTCTTTGTGGTATTTGTCCAGTATGGTAAATTAAGAGCGGCGCCCCCGGTGGATTGATTGAGAAACGCTCATTCCAACACATTAAATGTCAGTAGCAGCACTTCGTTCCAGTCAGACTAATGACAACGACAATAAAGCACATTTACAAAAGGAACTAAGAACTGGAATGGGATTATTAAGTACTCGTACTGGTACTCGGTATCGGCAAGTACTCAAATGTAAGTACTTGTACTCATACTCGGTCCGGAAAAAAGTGTTATTGGTGCATCCCTACCAGTAACGTAATAAATTTGCCATTTTTAAAATGTAATAGACCAATAATGTAATAACTAGCCAGTAATGATAGCTTGAAAGGCTAAGGAGCAGCAGGCAGGACTAGAGAGGATATTAACCATCAAGTTAAATAGACAAATACATGGAGAGAGAGAGAGGGAGGTTTTATCACAGTTATATCTAATAAACGAACCTTAAATACAGTGATGTTAACATATTATTTCGTTATTGGCTCAGTTATTATATTTGTGAAGTTTTTTTTTTTTTTTGTACCAAGCCAATAACCAAAGTTATTAATAAACCAAAAGTTATAACATTATCGGTCCAGGACTTTTATTACATTATTGTCCAGTTATTATGTTATCGGCATATTACATTTTAAAAACAGCAAATTTAATAGGTTTAGCAAAATATGACCCCTTTAAGAAGGCTTAAATAAAGAGGAAAAACTCATTTGTGAGATGACACAAAAGTAACACGTGCTCTTTATGCATTAATCCTGAAGTGAAGCTTGAGCTGTTTATTTTTCTGGGCTACAGATGAGCAGGGAAGTGAGATGTGATCACTGGAGATGTACGAGCAGCCACATTGTAATTCAACGTGTGAGCAGGAACGCTTACAGCTGTCTCTTTGTGATCGGATCACCAAAAACACATGTGAACAACCCCGGTGTGTTTTGCGGCTTTACACACCACGTAACGCCATCATTTCTTCCCGGTGCGACCGCTGTGAGATACCTGGTCCGGCATCTGACACTGGGACAGAGATAATGGAACATCCAATGAGACAATCCTGCCAAGGCTGAGAGAAAGCAGGCCACAGCACAGCTCCACAGAGCACTTTACTGAGCAAACAGGGACCCACAATCCACAGTGAAAGACTGCTGCAGCATAAGAATCAGATCGCCACAGATTGTAAGAGTCCACAACCAGGCGGAGGATCGGGGAGGTGGGGAGAGAAGAGAAAGGTTCTGAACAGCTGCTGCTAAAGCGCTACTGAGAAACACATTAAAGTCCTGATTGCTATGCGGAGCAGCTCGGTACAGTAGTATACCATGGTTGAGCTGAGATCCATAGGTCAACACACAACGGCAGCTGATCAAGGGGAGCGCTGTCTCATTATACAGGGAATTTTATATCCACCTGATGTTAAATGTAAATTAATTATCTAAAAAAAAGAGCTTTATTCCCTCTGACATAAGGACACTGAGCCAGACCATGAAGAAAAACAACCTGCATTTGGCTGTTTTTGATTGATGTACTGTGTATTTGTCCTTACACGACAAAAATTAAAATCTGACCAAATGTATTTTTAATAATAATAATAATAATAATAATAATAATAATAATAATAATAATAATAATAATAAAAATAAACTTTATTTGTATAGCACCTTTCATACAGAAATTGTAGCCCAAAGTGCTTCACATTGATTGAAAAAATACAATATTAAAATACATTAAGATTTGATTATACATCAAGAAATAAAATGAAATTTGAGAGAAATACAATAAAATAAAAATAAATATAAAAACAAACAAAAAAAAAAACATTCTCATTTCTAGTCAAAATATCTCATCACACTTAAAATAAGACATAATCACCTAAAGAGGAACTTTTCAATGAGATATAAGAACTTATTTTTAGACAACAGATCTTAAAAATCTTCGAGAAATCTTACCAAGATAATTTTCACTTGTTCCGCTCGCAGATTTTTTTTTTGCCTAATTTAAGATTTTTTTTGTTTTGTTTAATTGAGTGATATTTTTTGTATTGAAAAACCTGATGTATATAATTAGATACATGCGATACACAGATAATCCACCAGGGGGGGAGGAATTTGTTCACCAAGGCAAGGCAAGGCACGTTTATTTGTATAGCACATTTCAGCAACAAGGCAATTCAAAGTGCTTCACACAAGACATTGAAATACAATGACAGGGAAAAAGAAACACATTTAAAACATTATAAAAGAAACATATAAAAGGTGATTAAAAACAGCAAGTAAGAAAACAACACATAAAATCCAAAAAAATAAATAAAAATAAAAACACACACATACTAAAGTAAGAGTTGCAGTGCAGAGTTTCAAAAGAGAATAAAATTTAAAAAGTCAAAAGCCTTTTAGTCAAAGGCAGCAGTGAACAGGTGAGTCTTTTAACCTACACTTAAAAGAACTCAGACTCTCAGCAGACCTGATATTTTCTGGTAGTTTGTTCCAGATATACGGAGCATAGAAACTGAACGCTGATTCTCCATGTTTAGTTCTGACTTTGGGAACACAGAGCAGACCTGCACCAGACCACCTGAGTGGTCTGGATGGTTCATACTGGACTAGAAGGTCTCTGATGTATTTTGGGCTTCAACCATTCAGTTCTTTACATGCTAACAAAAGAATTTTAAAGTCTACAGGGTGGGGAAGCAAAATTTACAATGAACATTTAGTTGTTTTTTCTCAGCAGGCACTACGTCAACTGTTTTGAAACCAAACATATATTGATGTCATAATCATACCTAACACTATTATCCATACCTTTTCAGAAACTTTTGCCCATATGAGTAATCAGGAAAGCAAACGTCAAAGAGTGTGTGATTTGCTGAATGCACTCGTCACACCAAAGGAGATTTCAAAAATAGTTGGAGTGTCCATAAAGACTGTTTATAATGGAAAGAAGAGAATGACTATGAGCAAAACTATTACGAGAAAGTCTGGAAGATACTATTAAAGAAGAATGGGAGAAGTTGTCACCCGAATATTTGAGGAACACTTGCGCAAGTTTCAGGAAGTGTGTGAAGGCAGTTATTGAGAAAGAAGGAGGACACATAGAATAAAAACATTTTCTATTATGTCAATTTTCTTGTGGCAAATAAATTCTCATGACTTTCAATAAACTAATTGGTCATACACTGTCTTTCAATCCCTGCCTCAAAATATTGTAAATTTTGCTTCCCCACCCTGTATTCTCTGAGAGACAGGAAGCCAGTGTAGAGACCTCAGAACTGGACTGATGTGGTCCACTCTCTTGGTCTTAGTGAGGACTCGAGCAGCAGCATTCCGGATCAGCTGCAGTCATTGGATAGACTTTTTAGGCAGACCAGAGAAGATACTATTACAGTAGTCAACTCGACTAAAGATAAATGCATGGACAAGTTTTTCAAGGCCTTTCCAGTGACACTACAAGTCTGTCATTAATGAGTAAGGAGGCAGAACTTTGCCAATTTTGAAAAGGGATTACCAACGTGTTCAACAAGTTTGCGTTATATTATGCTTTTTTTTTTTTTGGTAAAAAATAATATTTGAGCATTGAGACCTGAAGTATCAAATATGATACAAAATTGAAACTCATACATGGAAATTAATATCCAGATCTATTGCGTAAAAAAAGCTCTTATATCTCACTGAAAAGTTACTCTTTAGGTCACAGGTGTCAAACTCCGGTCCTCGAGGGCCGGTATCCTGCATGTTTTAGATGTTTCCCTCTTCCAGCACACCTGACGGTCGTTATCAGGCTTCTGCAGAGCTGGATGATAGGCTCATCATCTGAATCAGGTGTGTTGGAAGAGGGAAACATCTAAAACATGCAGGATACTGGCCCTTGAGGATCTGAGTTTGACACCCCTGCTTAAGGTGATTATATTTTATTTTAAATGTAATAAGATATTTGGACTAGAAATGAGAAAAATACACTTGGTCAGATTTAGATTTTTGCAGTGTATGTAATGTCTCTGTCTATATTGTGCTGTTTTTTTGTGAGTGCTCTCTTTACAGATGATGTGAGCTGTAATATGATGTACTGAAAGCAAATTCCACCAACTTGCTGCATGGCCATTGATAAATGATTCTGTTAATATATTAAAAAATAACTCACAAATTAACCCATAAAGATCCAGTGCCACTTTTGTGGCACTTTCCAAATGAATTTTTCTCTCTATTTAACCATTTTTAACTGATTTATCACCATTTCTTACTACATTATCCTTTATATTTTTTGTGTTTTTTCAGTGAAAATCCAGTATATTCCTGTATCTAATTCACCGATCATGTAGATTTTCATTAACCCTTTCATGCATGAATTATTAGAACCTTAATCAAGATTTTTTTCCTGAGTGTTTTTATTCCTTTTTAGGCATGAAAAAACAAAGTGATTTTTTTTTTTTCTTTTTTATGAACCTATTTTTCATGGAGTTACAAAAATTTCCACTCAGCTGGACACCATGCGTTTAATTTTTGAAGCAAAGAAACATGCATTTACTGTCATACTGTGTAAAAACTATGAAATAAGTTTTTTTTAATGTTGCTAATCTCATGTTTTCATGCATTTTAACATACTATAACAGTAGTTATTACTCACTCAAATAATATGCAAAAAACAAAACACAACAACTTAAAAAAAAAAAAAACAACTGTTAATTACTGTCTAATAACAATTAGCAATTGATTCACACTCAAATATGTTGCTGCAGATCAGGTTTATCAAGAACAGGAATGTTACAGTAAGCAGTGTATTATGGGATGGTGCATAAGTATCCACTGTGCTGGTTGATATGCAAGTAAAACAACAAAATCCATGAATATACAAGAGAACAGCTGTAGAGGAACTGTCCACTGTGGTGACCAGTATGCATGAAAGGGTTAAAACTCAGATTAAAGTTGAGGGTTATTATATCAGTGCTACTTCTATGGTACTTCCCAGATTAATTTTCATCTCTATTTAACCTTTCTTAAGTGATTTATCGCCATTTATTACAATATTCTCCTTTGTGTATTAATTTTTTTCCATTGAAAATCAAGTCTTTTCCTATATTTAATTCACTGATCATGTGGATGTTCATCAAAGCTCAGATTAAAGTTGAAGGTTGTTATATCAGAAACAGAGAAAATGGAAGAAAATGTGACTTTTTCAGCAAAGATATCATTAACTGAACATAAACCCAGTGTGTCCATCCACTGTCATTGATCCAACTCTATGGGTTTTACTGGTGAATCAGTGTTGTAGAAGATGACAGTGTTTCCATGGTAACTACAGAGCCTCTGAACGTCCAAATGGGTCATATCTGATGACCATGAAAAGATGACAAACTGTATTTTACACCAATTATTTACACGTGTTGATAGAATTAATGGATCAACAGGTATTAAACAGTTTAGATCTGTAGATGACATTGGTCACCGGTAGCTGTTTGGGTCTTTATGGGTTAAAAGTGTTTACCTATGGCCACTAAGCTCCCTGTACTCACATCAGCTTTCAGAATCATTCAGTGGGCGGAGTTGGACTACAAATGTGTATGAAGCTGCACTGCTGGAAAGAGGCAGTGAGGAAAGTGAGAAGGGTCTGGAGTATTCCAGCCAGTATCCAGGTCATCCACAAGACAGAGATTTACAAGACACATAGGGCTATGTCAGGGTCTGAAAGGGTTAATTAGGAAGTTTTGTACAGTTTTACGAAACCACAAGCAGCCCAGACATCTCTTGTCTGTTGCAATCAGGTTATTTTCAATATGTCATCTTGTCATCATCAGGTAACTGGAGTGACCTTTAACATATAAAGACCAAAAACATCCATCACTGACCAGAACCATCTACTGATGTAAACTGTTTAATACCTGTTAATCCACTAATCCTGTCAATACATGTACATAATTGGTGTAAAATGCAGTTTTTCATCTTTTCATGGTCATCAGATATGACCCATATGGATGTTCAGAGGCTCCGTAGTTACCATGGAAACACCGTCATCTTCTACAACATTGATTCACCAGTAAAACCCATGGAGCTGGATTAATCAACCAAGTGTGATCAATCAATCACACTTGGTTTATGTTCAGTTAATGATATATTTGCTGAAAAAGTCACTTTTTCTTTCATTGTCTCTGTTTCTGATATAATAATCCTCAACTTTAATCTCAGTTTTTTATAGATGGACGGATGGATGGACAGAGATAGATAGATAGATAGATAGATAGATAGATAGATAGATAGATAGATAGATAGATAGATAGATAGATAGATAGATAGATAGATAGATAGATAGATAGATAGATAGATAGATAGATAGATAGATAGATAGACAGACAGACAGATAGATGTACTTAATTCATCCCAAAGTGGGAAATTACAGTGTAGCCACAGCATGCCACACATTTGATAATAATATAATATCACAGCAAACACGAGTAAAGACAATATAACATAAGAGCAAACACTATACAATGTACTCTATAAATTAGAAGTATAAAAAGATGTGGATAGAATCTGGATAATAAGTGTAATGTGCTGAAATAAACTTGTAAGGTGCAAAACAAGTTGAAATATTCCAAACTTTCAACATGATTAGTGAATTCAATGTGGGAAAATATCTTATTTTCACTGAAAAAAAAATTAATTCAGGGGATAATATTATAATAAATGGTGGTAAAACATTTAAGATAGGTTAAATAAAGAGGAAAAATTCATTTGTGAAGTGCCACAAAAGTAGCACCAGGTTTTCATTGGTTAAACTAACCAGACTCATCAATAGAGGTAAAAAAAAAATGTTTTTGGACACTCAATCTCAAATATTATGATGAAATATTAGCTTTTTTGTGTGTGTGTGTGTGTGTGTGTGTGTGTTTGTGTTTCAAAACATGTGACTGCAGCAGACAGACACAAACAAATGCAGTTTTTAATTCATCTTTTTTGTGTGTGTGTGTGAACAGGAAAGAATAACAAAACTAAATTCTTGACAGTTTCATCACATCATGTCCTGGATGTGTTTCATTATCTGCTGAAAAATCCCGTTTTTACCTCGACAGGAAAGAGCATGTGCAGAAAGAAGGAAGCAGTGGGTTAGGAGAAAGGAACAATACTTGTCAGAGTTCAATAACTTACGAGGGATTTTTACTGTAATATATCACAAATGCATGTTGTGTTCAAAAACGCCTTTTCTACCGCTGTAACAATAATTCTACAGCCGCCTCAGTTGGTGGTCCTGATTGTATTACAGTTCGACTCTGGATCTGAACTAATGCTAAACACTAGCTGCAGTGAAACACATTGAAATCCAAGCTCACATCAGGCCTAATGCTTCAGAGTCCAGTAATATAACGGTTGAAGTCGCCTGTCGGAAAATCCACCTTTTTTAATGTAAATTTCATGAATAGTACTGCTGACTCTACAGGCTCTTCACAGCTCCCTGTTCTCCGCCTCATCGACTTTTTGATTGCTCAATTGTGACCTAGAAATCAATCTTTGTGCACCATCTTGAAGAATGTCTCAATTGCCGGTCCCAAGTGCACACTGAGGACCGAAGATGTTGGCCGGTAGAACTATCGCAGAAGTATTGTGGTTCTGTAATGTGACATATTTCTGGATTATACAAACCACAATACGAGGGGGTCTTTACCAATGGAAGTCCTGCACAGTTGGTTATTTAAAATGATCAAATTCTCAATCAAACTTGTGTGTGTTTAATAAAATCACATGCAATCCCTAGAGCACCTACTGACACATTCAGCCACACATGAGCATCCATCTGTCAAAGATCACAAAATACAGCAGTACACTGTGGCTGAATAAAAGACAGCTGTTACACTGCTCATATTTTAGATGACGCTACCTCTAATGTCTCTGTCTTAGTCAGTCCGTTGTGTCCTTGGGCAAGACACTTCACCCTCCTTGCCTCCAGTGCCACTCACACTGGTGTATGAATGCGTGTGAATGTTTGGGGGTGGTCGGAGGGGCTGTAGGCACAAATTGGCAGCCACGCTTCTGTCAGTCTTCCCCATGGCAGCTGTGGCTACAAATGTAGTTTACCACCACCAGAGGGAGAATGTGAGAGCGAATGAATAATGGGTCAATAATGTAAAGCGCTTTGGGTGTGTAGAAAAGTGCTATATAAATCCAATCCAATACTATTATTATTATTATTATTATTATTATTATTATTATTATTATTATTATTATTATAACCTAATCTAAAACATAAAACCTATGGTGTATTTAACACATTTTCTAAGTTTTTAGTATTAATTTACTATGTAGAAAATAATGAAAACAAGTGGTGCCAGGCACAACAAACCCCTTGCAAGTATTGTAGCCTATTTTGGCATCAATCCAAATGATGTCATCATGTCTATGTGTGTGCTGATGTCAGCATAGACATAGACAGCAGTGACAAATTTCAGCCATTATAAGTAAATGGGAAAAAATAAATAATTAAAAAATCATTTTAAAAATTTTGAACTTTGACCTACTTTTTCCAAAATGTAATGACATCTATTCTGGGTCACTAGCAATCTATAAACCAAATTTGGTATGAATTCAACCAATATTTTTGCTGCTAAAGTATCAACAAACAAACAAACAAACCGAATCAAAAACAATACCCCTTGTCTCCACTTAGGGGGGGGCAGGGTAAAAAAGAAAACGAGTGGTGCCAGGCACAACAAACCCCGCCCCTTGCACGTACTCTAACCTATTTCAGCATCTATCCAGCTGATGTCATCATGTCTATGTGTGTGCCGATGTCAGCATAGACAAATTTCAGCCATTATAAGTAAATGGGGAAAAATTTTTTTAAAAATTTAAAAATCATTAAAGAAATTTGAACTTTGACCTACTTTTCCCAAAATGTAATGACATCTATCCTGGGTCACTGGCAATCTATAAACCCAATTTGGTATGAATTGAACTAATAGTTTTGCTGTTAAAGTGTTAACAAACAAACAAACAAACAAACAAACTGAACCAAAAACAATACCCCTTGTTGCCACTTGGGGGGGGCGGGGTAAAAAAGAAAACAAGTGGTGCCAGGCACAACAAACCCCGCCCCTCGCAAGTATTGTAGCTTATTTTGGCATCGATCCAGCTGATGTCATCATGTCTATGTGTGTGCTGATGTCAGCATAGACAAATTTCAGCCATTAAAGTCAATGGGAGAAAAAATGTAAAAATCATTTAAAAAATTTCAATTTTGACCTACTTTTCCCAAAATGTAATGACATCTATTCTGGCGCACTGGTAATCTATAAACCAAATTTGGTATGAATTCAACCCATACTTTTGCTGCTAAAGTGTTAACAAACAAACAAACAAACCGAATCAAAAACAATTCCCCTTGTCTCCACTTAGGGGGGGGGGGGGGCAGGTTAAAAAAGAAAACAAGTGGTGCCAGGCACAACAAACCCCGCCCCTTGCACGTACTCTAACCTATTTTAGCATCGATCCAGCTGATGTAATCATGTCTATGTGTGTGCCGATGTCAGCATAGACAAATTTCAGCCATTATAAGTAAATGGAGAAATTTTTTTTTTAAATTTAAAAATCATTAAAGAAATTTGAACTTTGACCTACTTTTCCCAAAATGTAATGACATCTAACCTGGGGCACTGGCAATATGTAAACCCAATTTGGTATGAATTGAACTAATAGTTTTGCTGCTAAAGTGTTAACAAACAAACTGAACCAAAAACAATACCCCTTGTCGCCACTTGTGGGGGCGGGGTAAAAAAGAAAACAAGTGGTGCCAGGCACAACAAACCCCACCCCTTGCACGTATTGTAGCCTATTTTGGCATCAGTCCAGCTGATGTCATCACGTCTACGTGTGTGTTGATGTCAGCGTAGACATAGACAGCAGTGACAAATTTCACCCATAATGAGTATATGGGGGGAAAAAAAAGATTTTTAAAAACCATTTAAAATTTTTTTTTGAACTTTGACCTACTTTTTCCAAAATGTAATGTCATCTATTTTGGTTCACTGGCGATCTATAAACCCAATTTAGTATGAATTCAACAAATAGTTTTGCTGCTCAAGTGTCAACAAACAAACAAACAAACAAACAAACAAACAAATTGAACCAAAAACAATACCCTTTGTTTCAACTTCGGGGGGGTGGCGTAAAAAAACAGAACAAGTGGTGCCAGGCACAACAAACCCCGTCCCTCACACATATTGTATCTTATTTTGGCATCAATCCAGCTGATGTCATCATGTCTATGTGTGTGCTGATGTCAGCATAGAAACATTTCAGCCATCATAAGTAATGGGGAAAAAAAGATAAAAAAAAAAAAAAAATCATTAAAAATTTAAACTTTGACCTACTTTTCCCAAAATGTAATGCCATCTATTCTGGGGCACTGGCAATCGATAACCCTAATTTGGTATGAATTCAACTAATAGTTTTACTGCTAAAGTGTTAACAAACAAACAAACAAACCGAACCAAAATCAATCCCCCTTGCTTCCCCTTCGGGGGGGTGGGATAAACGAGAAAAAACACTGATTGAGAAGCCAGGTCCAGACTATATACCAGTATACTTCTGTTTACAACTCAACAAGCATTTTAGTGTTTAGCATCACTGTAAAATCTGACTGTATTTGTTCATTTATGGCTGAATATGTCCGCTTCCTGTGTGAGGATGTCGGACAAATGAATGTTTATGTAGGTCCTTAAACTTTTGGCAGGCAGGTACGTGAGGGAGCGCTCTAATTGGACTCTTCAGATTTTCCACAGGATGCAGCTCTCTGTGCCCCAAACACTCCCAATTCCACTGCCAGCACGTTGGAATTGTTTTTATCGTTTTTGATTTTATTCAATTAGACAATTCTCACCGAGTTGCCGACTCATTTCTGGCGAGAGACACCTTACTTTAGGGGACTGGGAAAGAGACCATGAACCTACTCCAAATTATTGTGGGTAACAAAGATTTACTTTGTTGTGACACAGGCTGTAAATCGCCTTAGAAAACAAGTGTCAAATATGCGGCCTGTGGGCCAAACCCGGCCCCCCCAAAGGTTTCAACCCAGCCCATCGCATGATTTTATGAAGCTTTAAAATTACACTGAAGATATTAAAAGCCAAGGGTGTTGAAATTATTTTAGCTCAGGGGCCACATTCAGCCCAAAGATCTAAAGTAAATTTATAGCATAATGAACCTTCAACAATAAAATCTGAGCAACTTGAAAATTAACCCTATAACGCTGAACATATCATATTGCATACACGAGTTTTGAATCCCTCAACATCAGGGGTGTCAAACTCATTTTAGTTCAGGGGCCACATACAGCCTAATATGATCTAAAGTGGGCCGGACCAGTAAAATAATATAAATAATAGGATACGAACTTTTGAGTCAAAAAAAGTAAAATTCCGTAATGAAAATGTTTACATCTACAAATTGTCCTCGAACATAACATGAACAAATATGAACAACCTGAAAATTCTGAAGAAAAATAAGTGCAATATCAACAATATTACACCTTAGTATATCATTTATTAATGTGAATCACAACTGACAGATCACAGTGGATCTACAAATACACAAAACATTAAATAACAGGCAGAATATTATTAAAATTCCACATACTTCTCTTAAGAGATTTCAAGTTATTCACATTTTTTTTAAATAAAAGGCTAGTCTGGAAATGTAAATATTCTTGTGTAATGTAACTTTTTTTTTTTTTTTACACTAAATCAAAGAGAAAAATTTGCAGTTTTCATAATTTATCGGTTATTATGATAGTATTTTACTGGTCTGATCATTTTTAGATTGAATTAACCCAAAATGATTTTAACATCCTTGACTGTTAATTTCTTCAGTGTAATTTTTGCTTTTCACAAATTCATCCCAGGGGCCAGATTGAACCCTTTGGCGGACCGGATTTGGCCCCCGGGCCGCATGTTTGACACCTGTGCTCTACATGATCAGTGTGATATTTTTATTTCTTGAAAAACCTGATGTATACAATTAGATACATGCAATACACAGATAATCCACCAGGGGGGAGGAATTTGTTCACCAGAGGCCTTTCCAGTGACACTACAACTGTCATTAATGAGGAAGGAGGAAAAACTTAGACAATTTTGAAAAGAAATTAGAAATTTGTTAGACATGTTTGTGTTATATTATGTTTTTGTTTGTTTAAAAATAATAGTATTTTAGCATTGAGCCTTACAGACCCTGTAGACCACACTGGACCTGAGATTGTTGACTCACTGGAACTGTTACTGTCACTGTCTTGTAATGTATGCAGAAATGACCAAAGATAGTCACTTGCCCGAGCTGCAGCATAAAGCATAAAGTATCCAAAAACATACCGTGCAGTATTTTCAGTTTGCTGATCAGGGTCCAAACACAGACATAAAACACTGCACTTTGTGGGTCATTGTTGTGCAGCTCAGGTACATGATCTCTGAGTGGAAGCATTAAACACAACACAAATGTAAATGTAAATGAGTCAGACAGTGGCGCCTGATGCATTTTCTGGTCTTATCGCTTGTATATTTCAAAAAATGATCACCATCTAAGGCTAACTGGAGGTAATTTATTACTTCCATCTGTTTGGTGCTGTGATTTAAGTACCTCAATTTTACATATAAGAGATTTTGATGATACAAAGCAGTGAATGAACTAAACTCTTAAGAGTATGTTTCATTTTCACAGCCCTCTTATCATGGATGATGGAAATGTTTGATTGTATTCTGATAGAAATATGCTACTATAATTATTCTCAATCTTTACATTACTTATGTACTTATGTTACTTAAGGCCAACGTCTTATGGTTAAAACATTTTTAAAAACCACTGTCAGAGAAAGGTAGTCACCACTGTCAGATATAATTACCAAAATATTCTGATAATCCATAGACTGTTACAGTGGAATCACACTTTTTTTGTTTTGGGGGGGGGGGCTGAAGTGACCATATTTGGAATGTGAAGAATGAGAAGTGAGTTAATGCTAAGGCTTAATGCTAACTGACAATTTAGTGTTTTTTACCACATTTCCATAATGAATGTAGCTTATTCAGTTGAGCTGTTAAGAAAATTTTAAGCAATTTCCAATGGACAGAGGCTCTAAAAGTCTGACTCACCAGGGAGTTGTCAATCACACCTGCCAAAGCTCAACTTCTATTCAGGATAAAAACTCATGAAGAGAGAAGGAAGTCATAGATAGACCACCACATCATTTATTAGAAGGAAAAAAAATCCTGGTTAAAACTGACTTTGTGATTTTAAAGAGAAACTTTTTGGGGCCAGCACCTACTGGCCATTAGTGGTATTACACTTTATGATACTTGTGCATTGGCCTCATTTTCAAGCTTCATCATTGCCTGTGATTAAATTCATGTTTAATGTGTTCCAGGTCATATTTACTCATGACTTGGAACATTTTTTTGGTGAAGCATCACTTTTCATTTCAAAACAATATAAACATATCATCCAATACAAACAAAAAGACAATAACAGTAAAGTATTGTTAACTTTAACCAACTGCAAGACCACAGCCCCTTAATCAGTGGGTCTAAGAATATTTTATCCAACGTTATATCAATTTTTGGAAACAATGCAAACAATTTTTTCAAATGAAAATCAAGTATTTTCCTATATTTCATTTACTGATCAAGTAGATGTTCACAAAAATTCAGATTAAAGTTGAGCGTTGTTATATCAGAATCAGAGAAAAGTGAAGAAAAACTGACTTTTTCAGCCAAGTCTATCATTAACTGAACATAAACCAAGTGTATCCATCCACTGTCATTGATCCAACTCCATGGATTTGCCTGGTGAATCAATGTTGTAGAAGATGACGGTGTTTCCACGGTAACTACGGAGCCTCTGAACGTCCTAATGGGTCAAATCTGATGACCATGAAAAGATGACAAACTGTATTGTACACCAATTATTTACATGGATTGATAGGATTAGTGGATTAACAGGTATTAAACAGTTTATATCAGCTGATGCTTTTGGTCGTTAGTGGATGTTTGGGTCTTTATGGGTTAATTTTACTACTTTCCTTGTGGCGATAAAGAGCAGAAGAAGTGGATGAAACTGATAAGAAAAGTTGCAATTCTTATTTGAAAGAGAAAAAAGTTGGTTTGCCTCTGTCAGACTGGATCTTTATGGACTTCTCAGCTATAGAATAAGGGTTTTATGAGATGTTTCACAGTTTTTACTATTTGTTTTTCATTTGCTGGACCTTTATCTGTACTGTCCAGTTCAGAGGGAGATAAATAAAATAGCAATATATGTCAGAACACACCACTGATGTAAATGGACCAGCACTATTTAAGACACTTTACATCATGATCTACTGCAGGTAAAACACTGACTATGAAAACTAATCATTGTATTTGGGTTAAATAAATTAATTTTGAATAACCAGATTGTGGCATGTATCAGAAATGGACAGGAAGTGGAATACAGAGATCTGATGGGAGTCTTTTTTTTTTGACTTGAGCAACAAAACCTGCCTCCCACTGAATACCTCCAAGACAGAAATATGGTGGGTTTTCAGAAGTTTCAAGGTCAGCTGGTTATTATTCCCCAGGAGGCTCAGGTCCTTTGACATCTGCACTAGCATTCTACATGTTTTACCAGACGGTGGTAGTCAGGGTTCTGTTCCATGCTGTGGTCTGTTGGGAAAGTAGCATCAAACAAAAGGATGAATGTTGGATGGACAAACTTGTAGAAAAAGCTAGCTTAGTGTTGGACGAGGAGTTGGACTTCAATGTACTCTTGCTGTAAAATTCAAGAATGTTTATTGTCATTATTTGCACATAACAGAATTTTTTGTTAGTCTCCCGAAACCCAGGAAATGTCAGGAAAGTACAAGTTTCTGCTTTTTTTTAATTAAATAATTGCCTATATTGGAAACTTCATGGTGGAATCGTTTTTTCAGATGCATTTTTAAAAATTTCAATGAAATGAAAGTGGGCATTTTTATTTATTTTTATAAAGCTGTGAAACTGTGGACAGAAAACCCATAGCTGGGTCTAAGGAGGATAGACATGGTTCTTGGTTAGATTAAAACAAGAAAAAAAAGGGAGCCAAAACACACCCCTGTGGAGCCCCAGTTCTGCCCAATAGTGTCCAAGAGATACAGTTCCATAGTTTCAAGAATTGTGGTCTTCCTGTCACTTTATCAGCAGCAAAAGTACAAATTTAATAGAATATGAAGTAAATGTGAATCATGAGGACAAGACACTGTCATTATTTTACATGAGTTAACATTTGAACTTTGTACTTTTTCGGTAGACTACAAAAACAATGAAAGCATAACAAAAAGAATCTGTGTGAATCCAAAAATAAATCTTGATAGAAATACAATGTTGCATTTGAACTTCAGCACATCATGACTTAACTGGACAGAAGATGTGCCAAGACTCTGAACTGTTCCTATAATCTATTGTGTACAATGTGAACAAGAAGGGAGCCAAAACAGACCCCTGTGGAGCCTCAGTTCTGCACAATAATGTCCAAGAGATCAGTTCCATAGTTTGAAGAATTGTGGTCTTCCTGTCACTTTATAAGTAGTAAAAGTACAAATGTAATAGAATGTGAAGTAAAATGTGAATCACGAGGACAAGACACTGACATTATTTTACGTGAGTTAACATTTGAACTTTGTATTTTTTCAATATACTAAAAAACGCTGAAAACATAACAAAAAAAAATCTGTGCGAGTCCAAAAATAAATCTTGATGGAAATACAATGTTGCATTTGAACTCCAACACATCATGACTTAACTGGACAGAAGATGTAAGAGGACTGTTCTTGTAATCCAATGTGTACAATGTGAACAAGAAAGGAGCCAAAACACACCCCTGTGGAGCCCCAGTTCTGCTCAATAATTTCCAAAAGATACAGAACTGTGGTCTTCTTGTCACTTTATCAGCAGCAAAAGTACAAATTTGATAGAATAGGAAGTAAAATGTGAATCATGAGGACAAGACACTGACATTATTTTACATGAGTTAACATTTAAACTGTACTTTTTCAGTAGACTACAAAAAGGATGAAAGCATAACAAAAAGAATCTGTGCGAATCCAAAAATAAATCTTGATGGAAATACAATGTTGCATTTGAACTCCAACACATCGTGACTTAACTGGACAGAAGATGCGAGAGGACTGTTCTTGTAATCCACTGTGTACAATGTGAACAAGAAAGGAGCCAAAACAGACCCCTGTGGAGCCCCAGTTCTGCTCAATAATGTCCAAAAGATACAGAATTGTGGTCTTCCTGTCACTTTATAAGTAGTAAAAGTACAAATGTAATAGAATGTGAAGTAAAATGTGAATCACGAGGACAAGACACTGACATTATTTTACATGAGTTAACATTTGAACTTTGTATTTTTTCAATGTACTAAAAAACGCTGAAAACATAACAAAAAAAAAATCTGTGCGAATCCAAAAATAAATCTTGATGGAAATACAATGTTGCATTTGAACTCCAACACATCGTGACTTAACTGGACAGAAGATGCGAGAGGACTGTTCTTGTAATCCACTGTGTACAATGTGAACAAGAAAGGAGCCAAAACAGACCCCTGTGGAGCCCCAGTTCTGCTCAATAATTTCCAAAAGATACAGAACTGTGGTCTTCTTGTCACTTTATCAGCAGCAAAAGTACAAATTTGATAGAATAGGAAGTAAAATGTGAATCATGAGGACAAGACACTGACATTATTTTACACGAGTTAACATTTGAACTTTGTAATTTTTTTGAGGGACTAAAAAACGCTGAAAACATAACAAAAAGAATCTGTGCGAATCCAAAAATAAATCTTGATGGAAATACAATGTTGCATTTGAACTCCAACACATCATGACTTAACTGGACAGAAGATGTAAGAGGACTGTTCTTGTAATCCACTGTGTACAATGTGAACAAGAAAGGAGCCAAAACAGACCCCTGCGGAGCCCCAGTTCTGCTCAATAATTTCCAAAAGATACAGAACTGTGGTCTTCTTGTCACTTTATCAGCAGCAAAAGTACAAATTTGGTAGAATATGAAGTAAAATGTGAATCATGAGGACAAGACACTGACATTATTTTACATGAGTTAACATTTAAACTGTACTTTTTCAGTAGACTACAAAAAGGATGAAAGCATAACAAAAAGAATCTGTGCGAATCCAAAAATAAATCTTGATGGAAATACAATGTTGCATTTGAACTCCAACACATCGTGACTTAACTGGACAGAAGATGCGAGAGGACTGTTCTTGTAATCCACTGTGTACAATGTGAACAAGAAAGGAGCCAAAACAGACCCCTGTGGAGCCCCAGTTCTGCTCAATAATGTCCAAAAGATACAGAATTGTGGTCTTCCTGTCACTTTATAAGTAGTAAAAGTACAAATGTAATAGAATGTGAAGTAAAATGTGAATCATGAGGTCCAGACACTGACATTATTTTACATGAGTTAACATTTGAACTTTGTACTTTTTCGGTAGACTAAAAAACGTTGAAACAAAAAAAAAAAATCTGTGCAAATCCAAAAATAAATGTTGATGGAAATACAATGTTGCATTTGAACTCCAGCAGATTCCTCGGCCTCCTGAGTGCTGCATTTCCTTTCTTGCCAGTGCTGTCCCATGTGGACCAGTACAGTCAGTACTAATTAAATTTTACAAGACAAAATACACAAGAGAGAGCCAAAGACAGAGAGAGGAGAGAGGGAGGAGGGAAACGGGGAAAAAAGATGAGGGTAAAAATAACAGACAAAAATAGTCTTTCAGAGGAAGGGAACGCTTCTTATTAAGGAGCATACCACTGTGAAACGGGGGTGGAGGGAAGTCGCACAGAATCTGACAAAAGCACAAAGATGAAGGAAAAAAAGCTGAATGTTGGCTTTTTAATGTGAACTGTAAATTGGATCTGTTAGTTTTGTTAGTTGGTCACAGCATCCTGTCATACACTGAGCAAATGATGTGAATTTACGTCAAAATAAAGAGAAATTCTCTAGAAGCAAAAAAAAAAAAAATGCTAGATAAGGATAAAGATAGTTTTGTTTGCTATTTGTACAGGTTCAGGTAAATAAGAATTATTATGTAGAGGTCTCTCAGAAAATGCAAGTATACAAGATTAAAATATACAAGTCAGAGATAAGCAGTATGCAGTGTTTTTCAACCTTGGGATCGCGACCCCACGTGGGGTCACCTGAAATTCAAATGGGGTCGCCTGAAATTTCTAATTGATAAAAAATAAAAAATAAAAACGTACGTACTAATAAAAAATATATGGTGAGTTGAGAGAGACAATCCCAATCCATAAAAGACATGACAAACTGTGAAGCTGAAACTGAAGCACTGTGATACTGTTTATCTTTCAAATGTTCATTGTGGTCAGTTTCAGATGCTGCAGCTCTTTCATAATTCATAGTTTGAGTTCTTGTTTGTTCAGTATTAATTGTCAGCCTTGTAAATCCAAGCTGGACTGAGTGTACATATCCTGACCAAGGAAAATAAAATTCTCACTTTGTGCAGTAATCTACACCTGGCTTTTCTGCCTCCGTCCAGAATAATATACATTATATAGACTAAATGTTGTCTAAAGTTAACATTAATTTGCAACATAGTACAGCAAACTATTACATGATCAAAAACAAATTAATTTTAGCAAAAAAATGTCTCTATTTTGAATATCTGGGGTCGCCAGAAATTTGTGATGTTAAAATGGGGTCACGAGTTAAAAAAGGTTGAGAACCGCTGTATCAGAAGGTGACCAGAATGGGATGAGAACCATCAAGAAACAACTCAACTCAACTTAAGAAACAAAAATAGTATAGCGAACTATTACATGATCAAAAACAAATTAATAATAATAATAATAATAATAATAATAATAATAATAATAATAATAATAATGGATTGGATTTATATAGCGCCTTTCTAGACACCCAAAGCGCTTTACATTATTGACCCATTATTCATTCGCACTCACATTCTCCCTCTGGTGGTGGTAAACTACATCTGTAGCCACAGCTGCCCTGGGGCAGACTGACAGAACATCTTAACAAAAAAATGTCTCAGTCTCAGAAATTTGAGATGTTAAAATGGGGTCACGAGCCAAAAAAGGTTGGGAACCACTGATATAATGAAAGTATAAAATCAGTATAAAAACTATTAAAAGATTGTAGCGCAGTGACTTGTAATAAATATATAAAAAATAAATATAAAACAATAAATACAGACTGAGGATTCATGAGTTCAGTTTTACCTTTGTCACATGACATTTGGACACTTCTATGAAACTGGTCCTAAAACCAGAACAGAGGGGCTAAAAATTCAAACCAGATGTAGACTAATGTGATGAAGCAAGTTTGGAAGCACTTTGGGTCTGTTTTAAATATAAATATTTACTGAGATAAAAGATACTACTTTTCAGATAAAACACCTTTTTATCTGACGTGCGCATACAAAAATCTGCATGTAATAAAGTAAAAAGGACACGAAAATTAAGCGCTACTATTTTTTTGAATATGTTTTCATTCTCTCACAGGTACGTTTTGGGAATCGAAGTAATTATACAAGGTGGAGTGTTTCACAAAAATGGCCGCTGTTGCACAATCACTCACAATTTATTTGTCAGTTTGAACAGCCCAAATCTGATTTTTTCAAATCCAACTCAGGCCACTTTCATACGTGGTCCTAAATCCGATACATATCGAATAATTTGCAATGCGATTTCAGCTTGAATGGCCATGTCGCATTTATCTGACCTTGACGTCATTGAAATATGACAAACGTCACAATTCTGTGTCCCAGGAGGAGGAGCGGCGGGAAAAACTTTTTTTTTTTTTTTTTTTTTTTTTTTGAACATGCAAAGAAAATAAGACAAAACAAAGTAAATTAAGACATAAACAAAATAACATTTAAATGGACAGAATCTATCTTCAAGCACATACAAGTCTGAATTTTGCAAAAGGAGTAGGAGGAAGTATAAACTTATTTAACCCATAAAGACCCAAACATCCACCATCTACCAAAATCATCTACTGATATTAACTGTTTAATCCCTGTTGATCGACTAATCCATGTAGATATTTGGTGTAAAATGCAGTTTGTCATCTTTTCATGTTCATCAGATATGATCCATTTGGACATTCAGAGGCTCCGTCGTGAACGTGGAAACACTGCCACCTTCTACAACATTGATTCACCAGTAAAACCCATGGAGTTTGATAAATGACAGTGGATGGAGACACTTGGTTTATATTCAGTTAATGATAAATTTTGCTGGAAAAGTCCCTTTTTCTTCAGTTTTCTCTATTTTTGAAAATAATAAATCCTCAATTTACTTCTGAATACTTATGAATATCAACATGATTAGTAAATTAAATGTTAGAAAATACCTGTTTTCACTGAAAAAAACACAAACTACTGAGGACAATATTACAATAAATGGTGATAAGCCACTTAAAGACAGTTAAATATTGAGAAAAATTCATTTGGGAACCGCCACAAATGTCACACTGGGTCCTTATGGGTTAATCCTACCCCTCAGTGCTTTTACACCTTTATCATTAACTTAATACAACAATCAGCCTATACTATTTCCCTAATTTTAGCATCGAACCACAACAATCCACAATGCAGTAACTGAATTATCCACAACAGTATGTTCATGTCAGTACAGTCATACAAACAGACTCAACAAATCAAACATTCTCTTCAATAATTACAGCAGATTTATCAGCACAACATCATTCATAAACAAACAGGCCTCATTGTCATTATTAAATACTGTACCTCTCAAGAATCAATTCTTTATATCTTTTTTTAAACTGAATTATGTTTGATATTTGTTTTATCTCCACACATAATTTGTTCCACAGTTTTCCTCCACAGATGGTGATACAGAAACTTTTTAATGTAGTGCATACTTTATGAATCTTTAAATTTAATTTTCCCCTTAAATCATATCCTCCCTCTCTTTCACAAAACATTTCTTGAATATTGCCCGGTAGTAAATTGTTCTTTGCTTTATACATTATTTGAATAGTTTTGAATTCCACAAGGTCAATGAGTTTTATAGTTTTTATGTTTTTTTTAATTTAAAAAAAAAAAATTATTTACTTCAGTAAACACAGTGCGTGCCTGCGTGGTCACATATTACATCAGGACCTCTTTTGCACATGTGAGTCACTTCAGGATCGTATTCAGTTCATACTCAAAACTGACGGAAGTTTAAAGTGTAATATGAACGAGCACGCAAAAAAAATCGGATTTCACCAAAAAATCTGAATTGCGCATTAAGACCTGCTGTCTGAACGTAGCCTTAGATTTATTATGGAAGTCTGATAGGACCAGTGAATCCATCACAATATTAATAATTATTCAAACCCTATAGCTGCATGTAAAGGAGAATGTGGACTAGTATTTACTTCATCTAGATACTGACAGTACTGTAATAATGTTGCTACAAAATGCAGTTTCTAGTCAGACACAACAATAAAAAGACATCACGCACAAAGTAAACCTCCAGAAATCAGAAGAAACAGGAGAAAACTGTGATTCTAAATTTTAAAAAAAATCTTGAAATGATCTTTAGGCCAGATCACCCAGCCTTAACTCATCCATGTATAGTTATTAGTTGAAGGCCTGTGCTTTTATTATTAAGAAATTCCATCAATAATCCATTGCTAGAAATATAATATGTACCAGCAGACTGATTCCACCTCTTTCATCTCTACTCCTTACAATGAAATCTTCATGAAATCACTTGATAGAAATTGTAATCTTCCTTATTATATGGTTCCATTTTGCTGTAAATAATCATTTGTATGAAAATACCTCCCACCCTAACAGCTGTATGTACTTAGATGTGTAATGAGTTTTCTGCAGCACATGGCTGTCTTTGCTGTATCTCATCATGTATTTTCATATTTGATGTGTATAAATAGTGGACTCTGGTCTTAACTCCAGCAGAGCAGATGGTGGTAAAGTACTACTTACACCACTTATCACTCATTAACAAAAGAAGAAGGCAGCGGCCATGATGCATCATGCAGAACTTGAGGAGAATAATGACAAATCTGGCATTCTGCACATTTCAGGTTTTTCACTTACATTCGACTTTTGGTCAGAATCAGTATGCTAATGCTAAGCTAGTATGCATACCTTCTTCTTCTGCACAGGGTAAATGGGATGAAATCCAGTTGGCCTACAGGCAGTGTACTGTACACACTGGAAATTGGCTTATAAAAAAAAAAAAAATATATATATATATATATATATATATATATATATATATATATATATATATATATATATATATATATACACATATATATGTGTGTGTGTATATATATATACACACATGTATATAAAAGACAAAATAATGAAAGTGCAATTAACTTATTAACATAATGTCTGGTGAATTACTTGAGTGTTTTCTTACATTTTATAATTATTACTACCATACTTCAGTAGAAGAGCTTTGACATTTATATTATGGCTGTTTTAGAGCTAGAAACTATCTGACATAATATAATGTACCAATATCTTCATCATATGTTCCTGTAACTTCGTCTTTTATTAGTCATGTTTTTTCAGGGTATCTACAAGGTTTGAGGAAGACAAATTTATTTTATTTATTTTATTTTACCTTTATTTAACCAGGAAGTCCCACTGAGATTAGGAATCTCTTTTTCAAGGGAGACCTGACCAAGGTAGCAACCATACAAAATCCAAACAACATAAAACACATACAGGGTGGGGAAGCAAAATTTACAATATTTTGAGGCAGGGATTGAAAGACAGTGTATGACCAATTAGTTCATTGAAAGTCATGAGAATTTATTTGCCACAAGAAAATGGACATAATAGAAAATGTTTTTATTCTATGTGTCCTCCTTCTTTCTCAATAACTGCCTTCACACGCTTCCTGAAACTTGCGCAAGTGTTCCTCAAATATTCGGGTGACAACTTCTCCCATTCTTCTTTAATAGTATCTTCCAGACTTTCTCCTAATAGTTTTGCTCATAGTCATTCTCTTCTTTCCATTATAAACAGTCTTTATGGACACTCCAACTATTTTTGAAATCTCCTTTGGTGTGACGAGTGCATTCAGCAAATCACACACTCTTTGACGTTTGCTTTCCTGATTACTCATATGGGCAAAAGTTTCTGAAAAGGTATGGATAATAGTGTTAGGTATGATTATGACATCAATATATGTTTGGTTTCAAAACAATTGACGTAGTGTCTGCTGAGAAAAAACAACTAAATGTTCATTGTAAATTTTGCTTCCCCACCATGTATACACACATGCATATAAAAGACAAAATAATGAAAGTGCAATTAACTTATTAACATAATGTCTGGTCAATTACTTGAGTGTTTTCTTACATTTTATAATTATTACTACCATACTTCAGTAGAAGAGCTTTGACATTTATTTTATGGCTGTTTTAGAGCTAGAAACTATCTGACATAATATAATGTATCAATACCTTCATCATATGTTCCTGTAACTTCATCTTTTATTAGTCATGTTTGTTTTATTTATTTTATTTTACCTTTATTTAACCAGGAAGTCCCATTGAGTCCAAACAACAGAAAACACATACATGATACACAATGAACAATAAAACACAATAACAGTGACATTCCTCCTCCACTGCATTCTCCATGATACTTTTAAAATCATTAATAGAAACAAATCTATGTAGTTTCACAGTTTTTTGAAGATTGTTCCCACGATTTTTTAAGACATTTCTCAAGGCGTCTTTGGTTAAATTTCAGCTCATCTGTTCACATAAATAACAGTCCAACAGGTCTCATTGTTATGTCGAACCAGTCTGAACCATGTTTCAATCGTTCCATTTCCATTTAGGGCTGCACGATATTGGAAAAAACTGACATTGCGATTTTTTTTTAACCCTGCGATATATATTGTGATAAGAAAAACTACTCAGGAGGATATAATAGCTGTGTGGTGCCGACGTAAATGGTCAAACTAATGAGTTGTGTTTCCTCTCGTTGTATCAACAGGTGCAAGACACTATTGACACAGAACGTGTTTTAATCTCATCCTTCTTGTAGCTGAAATAATTCCAGATAACTGTCTTTTCTTTTTGGCACCAAGTCTTAATTTTTGGTGATTTTCTTTTGTTTGTTGTTCATTTTTAGCTGACAGGCCGGTAAGCATGTGTGAATCGAGATTGCAATCT
Source organism: Sphaeramia orbicularis (assembly GCF_902148855.1). Taxonomy (NCBI): domain Eukaryota; kingdom Metazoa; phylum Chordata; class Actinopteri; order Kurtiformes; family Apogonidae; genus Sphaeramia; species Sphaeramia orbicularis. The sequence continues at coordinate 24,472,043 of NC_043959.1, read as the reverse complement.
TTTAACGATTAATCGTGCAGCCCTAGTAGCCTACATTCCCACTTGCAAATATTTTAAAAATGACCTAAAATTATCATTCGATTATTTAGAATAAAGAGACAAATGTACCAATGTGTTGGATTGTGGGGATTGGATACATGTGGACAAGGTGCATAATTAAAGCGTTCGATATTCCCCACCCCCCTGGCGTGGCGTTCGTCAGTCTGGGTCTGAGTTGTGTGCAGTGTAGGAGCAGTGTGGGCTGTCAGCTGTGGCCTTTGGGGCCGAACCGAGCTGTGGATGAGGTCTCACCCTGACAGAAAGGATTTAGGAGGGTCAAGTGGAAGGCGGTTAATTGGTCTGGTCTGACCACCGTACACACATACACAGCAGGTACAGGCCGTCCTCACCCCGTCCCATCCACACAACCATGCTCCAATTAGTTATGAAGCTGTACTTCCTGCCAAGTCGAATTAACACGTGTGTATGTGTTCCCAACACACACCAAGGACAGGCGAGTTCCCCCAAAGCAGGTCAAACATGCAGCCCGTGGGCCAAAACCGACCCGCCAAAAAGATTCCAATCTGGGATCTGCAGGTTGAATTTGCAAAGTGAAAAAATTACACTGAAGATGTTAATGTTCAAGGGTTGAACTCATTCTCCCCCCCCCCCCCCCCCCCCATTCTTTGTTAATTTGGAAAAGCATGTTATACAAAACTTCCCTTTCGGGTACAATTCAATATCAAATTTGAACAAAAATCCTAATCCAAGATTTTTAGTTGAATATTCATTCATTCATTCATTCATTTTCTGAACCCGCTTTATCCTCACTAGGGTCACGGGGGTTGCTTGGAGCCTATCCCAGCTACATAGGGGCGAAGGCGGGGTACACCCTGGACAAGTCGCCAGTTCATCACAGGGCTGAACATATAGAGACAAACAATCACTCTTACATTCACACCTATGGGTGATTTAGATTAACCGATTAACCAATTAACCTATCAGTGCATGTGTTTGGATGGTGGGAGGAAGCCGGAGTACCTGGAGAGAACCCACACAGACATGGGAAGAACATGCAAACTCCACACAGAAAGGTCCCACCCCCCCGTCGACTGGTGTTGGAATCGAACCCAGGACCTTCTTGCTGTGAAGCACGAGTGCTAACCACTGCACCACCGTGTCGCCCTTAGTTGAATATATAGAACAAAAAAAAAGAAAGAAAGAAAAGTGGGTGGGAGGAGGGGGCTTACTCCGCTACTTCATAAACAAGATAAAACAAACTAAGGTGTGTATGTTTACACTAACCTAAACAGAAATGTATAGCATATAAATGTTTTCACATAACCGATGTATTCAATTCACATTAACCCTTTCATGCATAGTGGTCACTCCAGTGGACAGTTGTTCTCCAGCTGTTCTCTTATATATTCATGGGTTTTGTTGTTTTAGTTCCATATCAGCCAACACAGTGGACACTTCTGCATCATCACAACCACTGCAATTCACACAATCACTGTAACTTTGCTGTTCTTAATAAACCTCATCTGCAGTAACATGTTTTAGTGTAAATCAATTGCTAATTGTTATTAGACTGTAATTAACAGTTTTCTAGAAAAAAAAAAAAAAAAAAGTTGTTATTTTTTGCATATCCTCCTGAAACCCAGCAATGCATTTTTGTCCTCTGTAGGGGACAAAAGATTCAGTTTTACTTTAAAAATGCTGTGCATTGTGAAGGACATTCCATTAAAAAATCAATCAATAAATAAAAATAATTTAAATAAAAAATGTACCTGAAAAAACTGTTGCATTATGCAGTTTCCAATCAAGACAGATTTTTAATGTAAAAAAGCTAAAACTGTCAATTTCCTGGGGTCAGGAGGATATTATATCCATGAAATGAGTAATCACTAATATTAGAGTATGATAAAATGTGAGAAAACAGTAGCAATTTAGCAATTAGCGGCATTAAAAATGTTTTTATTTCATAGTTTTCACACAGTATATCACTTTTTGATGATAATTTTTTAATAAATGTTTCTCTGCTTCAAAACTTAAATGCATAGTGTCCAGCTGAGTGGACCTTTTTGTAAGTCCACGAAAAATAGGTTCATTGAAAAAAAAAAAAAATCAATTGTATTGTTTTTTTCATGCCTAAAAAGGAATAAAAACACTCAAGAAAAAAAATAGACTAAGGTTCTCATAATTCATGCATGAAAGGGTTAATTACAGGTTTTACATAGTTTGTCCATTTTGACCAAATAGTGAAAAAAGATTCCCTTTGACCCTTAAAATAAAACGTCATATCGATCCGTTCTTCAGTTGTGGGTGCTTCAGGCTTTGACCATTTTCTAGTGACAGTCTTTTTACTTGCTGCCAAAAGCATTAGGGTTGAACTCGTTTTAATTCAGATTCCACAAATATGATCTCAAGTAACGCAACAGAATAATAGCCTATAAATATTGGCTCAAAATTCTCTTCTTAGTTTAATGTGAAAAAACATATCACATTATGCCTATAAATAATGACAACTCCAAATTTTTTTATTTGTTTTACTGCAAGAAATCCAATCCAATTTTATTTGCAAAGCACTTTAAAACAACTGCAGTGGACCAAAGTGCTGTACAGAAGAAAAATTAAAACCAAAATAGAAGTATAAAATACAGAATAGATTTAAAGACATAGAAACTGTACAAAAAGAAAAAAAAAAAAGTGCTATACAGAAGAATAAATAAAACCCAAATAAAAAGAATAAAATACAAGAATAGATTAAAGAGCCATACAATTAAAAACAATATAAATAAAATAAACAAATAGAATAGATAAACAAGAACAATAAACCACTACCAAATAAAAAATATAAAAGAAATAACATTAAATTATAAAAATTTTTACATTAACAAACTATCCTTGAACGATAAAGTGTGAATAACCCCAAAAAATATGAACAACCAGAAATGTCTAAAGCCATTTTACCAATATTCTGCACGTTACTAAATGTTTCGTGCCTTTGTAGATCTGATCCGTAATGCACATGTATAAAGTTGCACTCATTTTTCTCAAGAAATTTTAATTTTTCAGGCCACTCCAATATTTTTTCATTGTTTTACTGCAAAAAATAACATTATATTATGAAAACATTTACATTTACAAACTATCCTTCAACAATAAAATGTAAATAACCTGAAAAAATATGAACATCCTGAAATGTCTAAAGAAAATGAAATGTAAATTTAACAATATTCTACCTGTTACTAAATGTTTTGTGCCTTTGTAGATCTCATCTGTAACGCAAATGTATAAAGTTGCACTCATTTTTCTCAAGAAATTTCAGTTTTTCAGGCCACTCCAATATTTTTTCATTGTTTTACTGCAAAAAATAACATTATATTATGAAAACATTTACATTAACAAAATATCCTTTAACAATAAAATGCGAATAACCTGAACAAATATGAACATCCTGAAATGTCTGAACAAAATTACGTGTAATTTTAACAATATTCTACCTGTTACTAAATGTTTTGTGCCTTTGTAGATCTGACCTGTAATGCACATGTGTAAAGTTGCACACATTTTTCTCAAGAAATTTCAGTTTTTCAGGCAACTCCAATATTTTTTCATTGTTTTACTGCAAAAAATAACATTATATTATGAAAACATTTACATTTACAAACTATCCTTCAACAATAAAATGTAAATAACCTGAAAAAATATGAACATCCTGAAATATCTAAAGAAAATGAAATGTAAATTTAACAATATTCTACTTGTTACTAAATGTTTTGTGCCTTTATAGATCTGATCCGTAAAGCACATGTATAAAGTTGCACTCATTTTTCTCAAGAAATTTTAATTTTTCAGGCAACTCCAATTTTTTTCATTGTTTTACTGCAAAAAATAAATGTTGAATAAATATAAATATTATGAAAACATTTACATTAACAAAATATCTTTTAACAATAAAATGCGAATAACCTGAAAAAATATGAACATCCTGAAATGTCTAAAGAAAATTACGTGTAATTTTAACAATATTCTACCTGTTACTAAATGTTTCGTGCCTTTGTAGATCTGACCTGTAATGCACATGTATAAAGTTGCACTCATTTTTCTCAAGAAATTTCAGTTTTTCAGGCAACTTCAATATTTTTTCATTGTTTTACTGCAAAAAATAACATTATATTATGAAAACATTTACATTAACAAACTATCCTTCAACAATAAAATGTAAATAACCTGAAAAAATATGAACATCTTGAAATATCTAAAGAAAATGAAATGTAAATTTAACAATATTCTACTTGTTACTAAATGTTTTGTGCCTTTATAGATCTGATCCGTAAAGCACATGTATAAAGTTGCACTCATTTTTCTCAAGAAATTTTAATTTTTCAGGCAACTCCAATTTTTTTCATTGTTTTACTGCAAAAAATAAATGTTGAATAAATATAAATATTATGAAAACATTTACATTAACAAAATATCTTTTAACAATAAAATGCGAATAACCTGAAAAAATATGAACATCCTGAAATGTCTAAAGAAAATTACGTGTAATTTTAACAATATTCTACCTGTTACTAAATGTTTCGTGCCTTTGTAGATCTGACCTGTAATGCACATGTATAAAGTTGCACTCATTTTTCTCAAGAAATTTCAGTTTTTCAGGCAACTTCAATATTTTTTCATTGTTTTACTGCAAAAAATAACATTATATTATGAAAACATTTACATTAACAAACTATCCTTCAACAATAAAATGTAAATAACCTGAAAAAATATGAACATCTTGAAATATCTAAAGAAAATGAAATGTAAATTTAACAATATTCTACTTGTTACTAAATGTTTTGTGCCTTTATAGATCTGATCCGTAAAGCACATGTATAAAGTTGCACTCATTTTTCTCAAGAAATTTTAATTTTTCAGGCAACTCCAATTTTTTTCATTGTTTTACTGCAAAAAATAAATGTTGAATAAATATAAATATTATGAAAACATTTACATTAACAAAATATCTTTTAACAATAAAATGCGAATAACCTGAAAAAATATGAACATCCTGAAATGTCTAAAGAAAATTACGTGTAATTTTAACAATATTCTACCTGTTACTAAATGTTTCGTGCCTTTGTAGATCTGACCTGTAATGCACATGTATAAAGTTGCACTCATTTTTCTCAAGAAATTTCAGTTTTTCAGGCAACTTCAATATTTTTTCATTGTTTTACTGCAAAAAATAACATTATATTATGAAAACATTTACATTAACAAACTATCCTTCAACAATAAAATGTAAATAACCTGAAAAAATATGAACATCTTGAAATATCTAAAGAAAATGAAATGTAAATTTAACAACATTCTACTTGTTACTAAATGTTTTGTGCCTTTGTTGATGCACATGTATAAATGATAAGTTGAAGCATAATATTGTTAAAATTGCACTTTTTTTTTTAGGTTATTCACTTTTTTTTTTTTTTTTTTTTGGTTGGATGTGTTGTAAATGTAAATATTTTCACAATTTAATGCTATTTTTTGCACTTAAAAAAAAAAATACAATTGTCATTATTTATGGGCTAGTATGTTATTATTTTACTAGTCCGGCCCAGTTGAGATCGTATTTCGCTGTATGTGCCCTCAAGCCTGAAACAAAATGTCCCGTATTCATGCAGTAATGGAAGTATTCAGATCCTTTCCTGCAGTGAGAATACTAGAATACATGGAAAATACACAGTTAATCACACTAAGGCGCAGTTATAATTCACTACAAGTAAAAATGCATCAGTCAAACCCCTACAGTTGTGTTAGTTTTATCTGCAAAATGTACATAAAGCATGAAACGTTTCCACCCTTTCCCAGAAAAACTATGGAAACGCTGCTTTTTTATTAATTTTTCAACCGAAGGAGCAGAAGAACCACCCTGCAGCACATGAAGGAGGCACGGCAGGAGGATTTGGGAGTGGAAATGACAGAAGATAAATGAATGGAAGCATTAGGATGAGTCCATTCTTCTTCAGTGTACATCAGACATGGACTGATACTGTTGGAGATACTCCGCAGACTTCACTTATCAAAGATGAGAGTCTCCGAGGCGTTCCACTAAATCTGTCTTCTGACTGATGTGGACAGACACCGGCTTCATTAGCTCAAACATTTCAAAGTATTGGTCAAAAACATTACATACCCTGTCAGAGGTTTGACCAAACTGACTAAAACCCAGATCCAGTCAGTGACAGAATGTGAAGGAGCCAACAAACAGAGTAGGGTCATATGTTTGAGCATCAAGGCTTATTTATGTGGCTGGAGTGGAAACAGAGGGATCCACCACCACCCAGCTTTAATACACAGGATGATGGGATGGCACACATAGAATAGACACATATAGAGTAGAATAGAATAGAATAGAATAGAATAGAATAGAATAGAATAGAATAGAATAGAATAGAATAGAATACAATAGAGTAGAACAGAATAAAATAGAATAGAATAAAATAGATCAGAATAGCATACAATAGAGTAGATCAGAATAGAATAGAATACAATACAATAGAGTAGAATAGAATAAAATAGATCAGAATAGAATAGAATACAATACAATAGAGTAGAATAGAATAGATCAGAATAGAATAAAATATAATACACTATAATACAATACAATACAATACAATAGAGTACATCAGAATAGAATAGAATAGAATAGAATAGAATAGAATAGAATAGAATAGAATAGAATAGAATAGATCAGAATAGAATAAAATATAATACACTATAATACAATACAATACAATACAATAGAGTACATCAGAATAGAATAGAATAGAATAGAATAGAACAGAATACAATACAATACAATAGAGTAGATCAGAATACAATACAATACAATACAATACAATAGAGTAGAATAGAATAAAATAGAATAGAATAAAATAGATCAGAATAGCATACAATAGAGTAGATCAGAATAGAATACAATACAATACAATAGAGTAGAATAGAATAAAATAGATCAGAATAGAATAGAATACAATACAATAGAGTAGAATAGAATAGATCAGAATAGAATAAAATATAATACACTATAATACAATACAATACAATACAATAGAGTACATCAGAATAGAATAGAATAGAATAGAATAGAACAGAATACAATACAATACAATAGAGTAGATCAGAATACAATACAATACAATACAATACAATAGAGTAGAATAGAATAAAATAGAATAGAATAAAATAGATCAGAATAGCATACAATAGAGTAGATCAGAATAGAATACAATACAATACAATAGAGTAGAATAGAATAGATCAGAATAGAATAAAATATAATACACTATAATATAATACAATACAATAGAGTAGATCAGAATAGAATAGATCAGAATAGAGTAGAATAGAATAGAATCAAATAGAATAGAATACAACACAATAGAGTAGATCAGAATAGAATAGAATAGAACAGAACAGAATACAATATAATAGAAAAGAAAAGAACAGACGAGAAGAGAAGAGAAGAGAAGAGAAGAGAAGAGAAGAGAAGAGAAGAGAAGAGAAGAGAAGAGAAGAGAAGAGAAGAGAAGAGAAGAGAAGAGAAGAGAAGAGAAGAGAAGAGAAGAGAAGAGAAGAGAAGAGAAGAGAAGAGAAGAGAAGAGCCTTTGTTTTCATCATGTGTGGAATTCATTCCAATCAGTGCAACACTATTAATAAAACACCAATACTGCAGAAAACACACATGGAGCGAATATAAAACTACCAAACCAAACCAAAAATAAGATAAGAAAATAGAATTTAAAATTTTACAATAGTAAGATAAGAACAGAGCTACTCAACTCCTTCTACTGCATTAGGAATTCATTATTTTTCTTATTATTATGACTGGGCACTGTCAAACTAAATTTCCCATTATAAGATAAATTAAAGTTGCCTGAATCTGAAAATATGACTCTGACACAGATCACTGTGAAGACAACTATGTTGAAAAAAACAAACAAACAAACAAACAAACAAAAAAACACAAATGTCTCTGTATCTTACCGGCATGCTCTATCAGGAATCAATACCCAGTTGAATTTGTGAGCTTAATGAGCTTCATAACTTCTGTCAGCTGCCGGATAAAGAAAATGAGTGGAGGAACAATTTGGATGGAGGAAGAGATAGAACGCCTCATTGGCATTTGGGAAGACAAGCATAAATTGGAGATGCTCGATAACACATTCAAAAACTCTGAAATATTCAAGATTTTCAGTGAGCACATGAAGGAACGTGGCTTCCACCTGTTTCCATGGACATAGAACAGTGTGAACGCGAACCAAAACAAGATGATGTGCAACACTGGAACACACTGGAATCCATTACTCCTTGAATCGGAACACAATTCATGAGTGAAAACACCCTTAGAGTCCTGTGGTCTGGATGCAGCAGATCAATCTCTCAATAGAAGTGGGTGGTACTTTCACTGGAGGAGAACTCAACTCATTCAGTCTAAGTTCATATATGACTTCTAACAGTGCTCAGTAGTAAATACAATGATATCTCCAGCCATTTGCATGTTAAAAGCATCAATATATGGACCATTAAAAGGAAACACCAGTGTTTAAAGGAGTGATAGCTTTTTTTAAAAATAGAATTATGCATTTTCAAACATTTCCCTGTGGTTTACATAAACTGTAAATGCTCTGTTTGGGTCTGAATTCTTCATTAATTCAACTCCACAGGTCCATCTTCAACCCTATTTCTGAGTAGTGACACCAGAAAGGTCATTTTGAGCGCTGGTCCTTTAAATGCAAATGAGCTGCTTCAGGCCCCGCCCCCTTCAGGTTGTTGGCTGTGCTGCTCTGTCCCGTTCAACCAACAATTGAACATTTTAGGTAATCGGCTCAAAGTTTGGACATATTTTCAGTTTTTACTCCAACCGCTGCCGCTGAGAAACAATTGTGTCGTACTCTGAGAAATGCTCACTTGAAGTCTTGACCTTATATGTGCAAATGACATGACATAACTAGTTATAAAATGTAAAAAATCAAGAAAGAATTAAAACATTTTATAGAAATCCACTCGATTTTTGCCAGAATGAATATAAAGATAGCTTTGCAACACCTGGAGGGTTCAAATTCAAACTTTATGAACTATTAGGGTCCAAATACACAAATAAATGAACCAAAGACTAATAAAAGTGGGTTTAGCAAAAATATGACCCCTTTAAGGAAATATTGATGTTTTTAAACTATATGGATTTTTGTGCTCTTTAGTTTTTAGTTTAGTTTAATTTAGTTTTTTTCAGACACAAACATAATACAAAACAGGGGAAAAAAAACAAAACAAAAAATAAAAAATAGAATAATAGAAAAAGGAACAACTGTTGTGCCTCTGACTGTAAATACAAATTTTCTAACACTACTAACCATCTACTATTTCACATCTCACTACAACAACAACAACAATCTCCCATTAAACTTTAAAGGACTGATATTTTGCTTTTTTTTACATGGAATTCTGCATTTTAAAACATTTCCCTGTGGTCTACATAAACTGTAAATGCTCTGTTTGGGTCTGAATTCTTCATTAGTTCAACTCCACAGGTCCATCTTCAACCCTATTTCTGAGTAGTGACACCAGAAAGGTCGTTTTGAGCGCTGGCCCTTTAAATGCAAATGAGCCGCTTCAGGCCCCGCCCCCTTCAGTGTTGTTGGCTGTGCTGCTCTGTCCCGTTCAACCAACAACTGAACATTTTAGGTAATCGGCTCGAAGTTTGGACATATTTTCAGTTTTTACAACAACCGCCGCTGCTGAAAAACAATTATGTCGTACTCGGAGACATGTTTGTTGGAAGTCTTGACCTTATATGTGCAAATGTCATGACGTAATTAATTACAGACGTAATGAATTAAGCAGGAATTAAAATGGTTGTAGAAATCCACTAAATTTTTGCCCAAATGAATATAAAGATAACTTTGCAGCACCTGGAGGGTTCAAATTCAAACTGTATGAACTATTAGGGTCCAAATACACAAATAAATTCAGATTCAGATTCAAGTTTATTTGTCATTTCAGCATATAAAAATACACAGAAACAAAATATTGTACTCAGGTCCCCGACTGTCAGCAGCATTTAGTAAAAATAGTATAAGTTACTGATAAAATAATAAAAATAATAAAATACTGATATAAAAAAATAGCAGTAACAATAACAATAACACCCCCCCCTAAAAATTACTTATAAATAACTAAAAAAAAGTTTTATTTATAAAGTGCACAGCAGTAAAGTGCCAATTTAAAAGTGCATTCTGGGCTCAAAGTTCAGCAGGAGTTCATCATTCTAACTGCCTCTGGATAAAAACTGAAAAATGAAGCGAAGACTAATAAAAGTGGGTTCAGCAAAATATGACCACTTTAACATTTCGAAAATTTGTCAAAAATTCAAAATAAATTCTAAATTCCACAAAGCTGTGAACAAACTTTTTGGACATAATCCCAAGGAAGCTACATATAAAATTAGAAATTAATCCGACCAGTAGTTCCATCTGAGAAGATGTCTGAAGAAAAAGCTAACGAAGACAAAGACGATGCAGCGCCTCCACAACAGCTCATGGCAAATCAGCTGGTGAGCTAAGAAAAGTCCAGGAGACACCGGATATCTAAACACTAAGGTGAGATTAAGATGTTTTGATTCACTTTCAAGATGCCGTGACTGTGTCCATGTTTCACCACACATGTTCTACAGCTGACACACAAAGCACAGCTCCAGACTGGCCTTGGTGGAAAAGAGCGACGAGTGAAAAGACTGGAACCAAAGGAAAATAAATGACCTATCAGTGTGAAAAGGCTCTTACTGTATAGAGTTGAACAGGCTGCCAGAGTGAATACCATACAATAATACTATTATGTACCTACCTCTGTATAACTACACACAGTGATGCGGCTAAAACATCGAAAACATCTGTATTGATCCTGTTATTTATGATCTACTTCACTAAAAGGAAGCTGGGAAAGATTCTCAATGGCCATAATAAAGGTTTTCTTTCCTCTGAGTTCTGCTGCTTTTTTTTTTTTTTTTTGGATTGAAGCATCCAATACACACAGCATGGTGTGTTTTCAAGGTCTTTCATCATACTTATGCATTTTACATTATATATAGTACTGTTATCATCATTGGACGAGCAGCAGGTAAGCAAAGTCCAGCGTCAGTCGGACTGATCTGGGTTTGTTTTCAGATGCATGAGCCAAAAAAAACCAAACAAACAAACAAAAAAAAACAACTGAGGCTCTACAGAACTTAGCATTGGTTCAATATGTAAACATTTAGTATGTATTTAGAATGTAATTACTGTAACTCCTGAGAAGTGAAGGAAACTGTCATGAGTATATTCACGGAAGGAAATTAATATCATTTTTGTCCCGTAGGTACAACACATATTTGTCAGTGTAATTATACTCCCCAAGCAAAGAGATGAATTAATTAAAGCAATTTGAGGGAAATTCATGTCGCGGCCATCTGGGAACAGTCAGGAGCCCAACTCCCAGCCACGTCTCTTAACCTCATGCAAGCACTGAAAGATATTTTACAGAGGAGTCTATATTTAGGGAGTTTTCCATTAAACATTGCATAATGATTCATCTTAAATGGAACTGGATACTTCATTTCATCACCGGTGTGCTGAATGTGTCAGCGCCAAAGGCCTACTTCTGAGAGACAGACCGTAGGAAAATAAACTTTGGGTATATCAGAAAAAGAGAGCAGAAACAGAAAAAGAAATTAAAACTTAGAAATAATTGGGTGTTACGAGGCTGTGCGAGGTTGATGTAAGCTGCTGTAATGCAGGATTATGTCGAATCATAAGCCATCGTCAAGCGAACTTTGCACTGATTTAACCCGTAAAGACCTAAACGTCCACCTTCAACCAAAACCATCTACTGATCTGAACTGTTTAATTATTTCGTTTTATTTTTTTTTTTTGTTAATTTAACCTTTATTAAACCAGGAAAAAAAGATCAATTGAGATGAACCCTTTCATGCACGAATTATGAGAACCTTAATCAAGATTTTTTCCCTGAGTGTTTTCATTTCTCTTTATCAATCAATCAATCAATCAAACTTTATTTCTATAGCACTTTTCATACATGGTACATGTAGCATAAAGTGCTTCACAACAAAACCCCCCACTGTCCCGCGGTTGCAAATAAAAATACAAGCAACAAAGTAAAATTTACAGTAAGGGTTTAATTAAAAGCTAGACTAAAAAGATAAGTTTTAAGTTTACTTTTAAAAATATGAACACTCGCAGCGGACTTTAACCCTTTCATGCACAATGGTCACTACAGTGGACAGTTCTTCTCCAGCTGTTCTCTTGTATATTCATGGGTTTTGTTGTTGTAGTTGCATATCAGCCAACACAGTGGACACTTATGCACCATCCCATAAACTGTAATTCATATCATTACTGTAACTTTATGTTCTTAGTAAACCTGATCTGCAGTAACATGATTGAGTGTAAACCAACTGCCAATTGTTATTAAACTGTAATTAACAGTTTTCTTAAACAAAAAGATTTTTTTTTTGCATATTATCTCCATGAAGTGAGTAATAACTAGTATTGGAGTATGATAAAATGTGAGAAAACATCAAATTAGCTGCATCAAAAATGTTTTTATTTCGTAGTTTTCACACAGTATATCACTTTCTGATATTGTGTTTTAAATTTATGTTTCTTTGCTTCAAAAATTAAACACATGGTGTCCAGATGAGTGGACATTTTTGTAACTCCATTAAAAAATAGGTTCAATTAAAAAAAAAAAAAAAAAAATCTATCACATTGTTTTTTTCATGCCTAAAGAGGAATAAAAACCCTCTCACTCACTAAGGTTCTCATAATTCATGCATGAAAGGGTTAATCATGAAAAAACAATGTGATTGAAAAATTTCCTGTGAAAAATAAATTAAAATAAATAAATGTTAACAAATACATTTAAAAACAAAAAAGTAATAATGATTAAAAAAACATTCTCATGAACCTATTTTTCATGAAGTTGCAAAAATGTCCGCTCAGCTGGACACCATGCGTTTCATTTTTGAAGCGAAGAAATATGTATTTACTGATAAACTGTGTAAAAACTATAACTATTACGCTCAGGGGATATCTACACAACGTTACCAATTCATGTCAGAAAATATATGTAATGTGTTAAAACTTTAATAAAGATATGTGCAAAAAAAACCCAAAACAACGAAATCCATGAATATACAAGAGAACAGCTGTAGAATAGCTGTCCACTGTAGTGACCAGTATACATGAAAGGGTTAAGAACCTCTTTTCCAAGGGAGTCCTGGCCAAGAGGTTGCGTGAAATACAACACGCAGTTACAACATACAATAATTTACAGGACAAGTCAAACTATGAAAAACAAGTGCAAGTTATTGAGTTAGTCTCGAGCACTTTGAGTTTGGATTTAAAAGCATTCGAGGAGATCAATTCAGTCAGTTTCCAGTCTTTTAGCAACATATTCCATGTGCAAGGAGCAGAGTAGATAAATAGCCTTTTTACCAGCTCTGTACGAACAAATGGCACAAAAACGAACAAATGCTCATTTGATCGCAGACAATAAGAATCAACACTTCTTCTTCTTGTTATTAAACTACAGATATAGGAGGGCAATAATACCTGTTGATCCAGGGGGTTCCAAAGTGGGGAACGAGTACCCACAGGGGTACTTGGAAGAAGCCTAGGGGGATACATTCAGGGTGAGATCAACCCCCCCCCCCTGGTTTTTACATCCCTACTTCTGCTCAATGAATTTCATCCTCGGGGGGGGGGCACCTACAACCTATATCCTACATTACTGGCACTAACGTTAACCTGAACCGAACTGTTGGCAGTCTGAGAATTTGCAAATGTCCCCATGCACTGGGGCGCCGTAAAGGGGTGGGGGTGGGGGGGGTTGACGTGATAAATTCATGGGGCCCAGCATTTGTGTGTCCAGTGGATACAGGTTAGAAGTTGTGAAAATTTTGTGTAAGATCTGCTGTAAAATAGAGGAATAGAACCAAGGAGTTGGATGTTGAAAGTATGTAAAATTTCACTTTTGTTTCACATCAGCGTTAGTTATGGATCACACACCATGTATATAACTGCCCCACCCCACCCCCACCCCACCTGCTCAGAAAAAACAAACAAACAAACAAACAAAAAAGACAACCCCGCCTTAAGTTTTCTGACAAATCGCTTAAATAAGTCATCATGTACTGAATACCAAATAAATACTGTGAATTAATGCTGAAATATAAAACACAATTAAAACTGGCAGCGGTGTTAAGGCCCTCGCCCTTTGGCGCGACCGCCGAGGCTACTGACAGTGAGAGGACACCGTATCGTGGGCTAAATCCGACATTCTGCGAATTACACACAGAGTTATACTTCTGAAAATGACCGCTTCATCGCAAGCTCGTCACAGCCACGCCCAACATTTGATCAAAAATGTAGGTGATCACTTTTGATCACACGTGTGTAGGTGATTTTCACCCAGTTTGGTCCAAATTGGATGTAAACCCTAGGAGGAGATGATGAAAGTATGAGGGGTGGGATTTTAGAGGTCCACACTTCCATCCAATATGGCCGACTTCCTGTTGGGTTTAGGGCGGGGCCATAATGTCATTTTTTACTTGTCCCACCATGGGCTATATCTGGACCAAGTTTCATATTTGTACAATGCAAAAAATTTGGGGAGGGCTCCTATCCGCATAATGTATTTTGATTTTTCAGGGGGCGCCACCGAGTCATTTTGCAAAATTTTTTCTTGGCGACTTCAAATTTTAAAAAAAAATTGCCGGGCTTGAATTTTTGGTCAAATAAAATTGACTTTTCGTTAATGTTCAGGGGGTCAAATTTGCATTCAAAGAGGTGGGAGAATAATAATAATAATAATAATAATAATAATAATAATAATAATAACAGAACCATGCGATTTTAATAGGCCCTCACCGATATCTATGTCTGGGCTCGGGCCTAATAAATACATTCATATAATAAAATTGACACTCCTGACCTTATTTCATTTCAATATTCTTTTTTTATATTATTATTATTATTATTATTATTATTATTATTATTATTATTATTATTATTATTATTATTGTCTGTCATCTTGTTTAAGCTTTGGTAACATTTTAAGAAAATTTCTATTCTATACTATTCAAAATTAGTTTGTTTCAGTAACTCATTATTTTTTGTTGATGAAAGGTTCATTTATTCATTCAAAACCATTTAATTTTTTTTTCTTAGCAATGAAAGACGGTGCTTTTCAGTTTAAACTTTGCACAAAATTTGCTTATAAAGATTTGTTACTTTAAATATATTAAAGTTAAATATATGTTGTTTGTTTCAAAAGTTTTGACACCTTTGGCACGGGAACAAATTTTGCCTCATTTTTTCAATCAAAATTACTGAAGTGAGAGTTGGTGGTACTCCTGCAAAACACATAGGATAATATTACAATTAATGGTGATAAATCACTTCACCAAGCTTAAATATAGAAAAAAAGTCATTTGGGGACAATCACAAAAGTAGCACTGGGTCTTTATGGGTTAAAGATGTGTTAATATTTGCAGCAAAATGTACATAAAGCATGAAAAGTTTCCATCCTTTCCCAGAAAAGCTATGGAAACACGACTTTATTATTCATTTTTCAATCAAGATTATTTATATATTATTATTTGACTGGTCTGATTCACTTCAGATCATATTGACAGAATGTGGCCCCTGACTTTGACACCCCTGCTATAGATCCTTATTATGAACACCTCCTCCCTGCACTTGAATAAAAGGGATTTCTTAAGGGTTAACATTAATTTTCCAAGCACTACTCCAACTGGACTTAAAAAGTGCTGCTGTTTGCATAATCCAGACGTCCGTCACAGCTCTTTTACACATTACAGGTCGCTGAAAACACTTCCTTACAGGATACATCCTCATCTTAGTTCCTCCGGCCAGACCTCCTCTGTCTTCAATGAGCCCTTTGGGGAATTAAGACCTCCTCCAAGAGTGCACACGACATCGATTTCCAGCTCACAAACGTGGGTCGAGGAGTCAAGGAGGTGAATAATAAGAGAATCTACCAGAGCTATAAGCCAGGGCTTTTCTCAAGGACTCATTCTGCTCTTATTTGCTCTGTTGTGGGTTCTTTTGGAAATTATTGTGACATAAATTAGACTTTAGAGCTGATTGAAGGCAGTGATTGTCAGTTCTTTCGGCTGCTGTCAGACTTTCAGAGGCTTTGTGTGTTGAAGCTCCAACTCTACTGTAGTTCAGGTCAAGAAGTTCCATAAACCATCAATTTTTTTGGTTTTGAACTGGTTTCAGACCTGCAGTTAAAACATTTATGTGGAGCTCCTGGTACCGATACACACCACCTTTACACAATGTGATTTTTATGTGCAGATTTTATTTATTAGGGACCGAGCTGAGAGGGCAGGTCCACTCACTGTGTGAAGGCAAGGCTCCTATTGTTTGTCGTTCGTTTTTTTTATTATTTTTCCGCCGCCACTTTGAACTGGATTTTGACCCCCTAAACAAGCTCGAAACTCACCAAATTTGGCACGTATGTCAGGTCCGGCGAAAAATTTGATAAATTGCAAAAATTAACCCCGTAGGTGCCAAAATGGGCTCTCTAGCACCACCTATGTAAAAAAAAACAGAAACCGCTATAGCGGCCAGCAGGAATGTCCAAGAGACATGAAAACAATGCCAAAATATTAAAATTTATATAATATATATATATATATATATATATATATATATATATATATATATATATATATATATATGTGTGTGTGTAAAACTACAATAAAAATGAGGACATGATAAAAATGTGAATGGTACACACGCACAGACACACACACACAACCACACACAAAAAATAAAGTTTTTCAAAATCAAAGCCTTAATAACAATGGTAAAGTATGAGTTTTATGCTCAACTGTTCATTCAATTTCAAGCCACTCAAATGGATTCTGTCTGTCACACACATATATGCATACACACACAGTAGGCTTGTCAAAATAAAAGCCTCATTTAAAGGTGATGGTGGTTTCAGCAGAAAGGTGCAGGTGTTCTGTAGGGAAGAAAGTAAGACGGATGCAAAAGGGAGGAGGCTGGTGTCGGGACGGACAGATGTGAGTGGAGCTAAGGTGTCGACGGTCATGGGAGGCGGAACGCACGGGAGGCGGAACACACGGGAGGCGGATCGCCCAGTGCGAGGTCCCGCCCAATGCTGCTTGCAGCTTTAATTTATTTTGTTTTTTGATCAATGTATTTTTTATTCATATTCAGTCTTTCAAACACAAAAAGTAAACTAAACACTGAGACATAAAATTAAAGGGTTCCACTATGTAATTACCCAATCACTTTGTACACACCACATGTTATCCAGAGTCAAGGTGCACTGTCAGCTGTTCTACATAAGAAATAAAAGGATGCCATACCACATGAAACTTCTCCATTGATCCATTCAATGTGTATCTAATCTTTTCAATTTTAAGGAAAAACATGACATCACATATCCATCTGCCAAAGGAGGGGGGTTTGTCATTCTTCCAATTTAACCCTTTCATGCATGAATTATGAGCCTTAATCAAGATTTTTTTCTGGAGTGTTTTTATTCCTCTTTAGGCATGAAAACAAACAAACAAACAAAGAAACAAAACAATGGAATTGATTTTTTTATTAACCTGTTTTTTCAAGGAATTACAAAAATGTTCACTCAGCTGGACACCATACGTTTAATTTTAGAAGCAAAGAAACATGTATTTACTGATATACTGTGTGAAAACTATGATATAAAAACATTTTTAATGCTAGTAATCGGATGTTTTCTCACATTTTAACATACCTGCATGGAGACAATACGCAAAAAAAAACAAATAACCAACTTTTGTTTAAAAAAACAAACAAAACAAAACTGTTTATTTCAGTCTAGTAACAATTAGCATTTTTTTTCCCACACTCAAACATGTTACTGCAGATCAGGTTTATCTAGAACAGCAGAGTTACAGTAATGGTATGAATTGCAGCGTATGTGATGATGCACAAAATAATAAATCCATGAATATACAAGAAAACTCCTTTCATCAGCTGTCCACTGTAGTGACCTCTATGCATGAAAGGGTTAAAAGAATGAGTCGCAGTGCTAAAAGGGAGGAGTAGGCTATACTATTTAATAGTGGCCTTTGTAGAAGGAGATCTTCTAACGGTACGCCAAAAAGTCTGATAAAAGGGCAGGGGTCAAAGGTCAGGCCTGAAATTGCTGAATGCGCTTCAAATATTGAAGACCAGAAAGCAGTTAAACTTGAACATGACCAAAAAGTGTGAAAGAGAGTAGCAGGTGCTTGTCTACATCTGTTTTATTTATTTATTTTATTTATTTGTGGTTGCATGTTCTCTTGAGCTTCAAACATTTAAATAATCTGGAATAATTTCTATGTACTTCATGTCAGATTATACATGCACTATCATTTTGTGTATTCTAGACTGGAATTAAGTTTTTGTTTGGTTTTTATGGTTTTAGTTGTGTTTGTTTTTTTCTTGAATGGGTTGTTTTTTTTTATTATTACCCATTTCTGAATGCTGATGTTGGATTTTAATTGTTTTTATTGATGCCAGATCTGTGGAAAGTCAATATACATATAGGAATTGGACTAAAACAAGGTCAGTAATTGCCGTGTCAAAGGGCCTAGTCCGGCCCATGGGATGAATTTGGAACGTACAAAAATTATACTGACAATATTAACAATCAAAGGTCTCAAAAGGATTTTGATTAATGTATTTATGTTGAATATGAATGTCAAAACAAAAGAAAAGAAACAAAACACTTAAATACATAAAATACATATTCGGAAAGGAGTGAGAAGTATAGCTTTAGAGAGAAGAAGTACAACTTTTAGTTTAATATTACTATCATAAGAACCCGTAAATAATGACAACTCCAAATTTTTTTCAGAGTAAAAGAAAAATATTTGCATGAAAATCTTTAAATTTACAAACTATACTTTCACAAAAATGTCAAAAACCTGAACAAATATGAAAAACCTGAAATGTCTTAAAAGTGAAATGAGAGTAATTTTAACAATATTCTGCCTGTGACTAAATGTTTTGTGTATTTGTAGATCCACTGTGATCTGTAAGTTCTAATGCAAATGTGTAAATGATAAACTGAGACATAATATTGTTAAAATCACACTTATTTTTCTTAAGACATTTCAGACTGTTCATACTATTCGCATGTTTTAAAGGATAGTTTGTAGATGTTAACATTTTCATTATGTAATTAAAATATTTTCCCTCTAAATCATGGAGAAAATGTTGGAGTTGACATTATTTATAGGTTGTTATGTTGTTATTTTACTAATCTGACCCATTTGGGATCATATGGGGTTGAATATGGAATCTGAACTAAAATGAGTTTGACACCCCTGGACTAAAATAATAATAACAGATAGATTATTTTTTGTTATTACACATGATTATACAATTACATTTTGTTTGACTCTAATCCCTGTCATGGTAGATAAAAGTATAAATAGAAACAAAATAGCCTTAAAGTATAAAAATATAGATATTATATTATTATATAAATAATATATGCCAATTCATCAGGCTCTGTTGAAAGATATTATACAACACTTACATTTGGAGAAAATCAAATTTTCACTAAAAGAAAATGA
Organism: Sphaeramia orbicularis; assembly: GCF_902148855.1. NCBI lineage: Eukaryota > Metazoa > Chordata > Actinopteri > Kurtiformes > Apogonidae > Sphaeramia > Sphaeramia orbicularis. The sequence goes on along the minus strand of NC_043959.1, from coordinate 24,452,350 downwards.
AAAGTTATTTTACTCAATTTGGCAGCCCTTTATAGATTACTTTAATATTAAGTAAGTAAGCAGACACACACACACACACACACACACTACACAACTTTTTATTTTTTTAATGTATGTGTGTGTGTGTGTGTATATATATATATATATATATATATATATATATATATATATATATATATATATATATATATATATATATATATATATATATACTGTATATATATATATATACATGTGAGTGCAGGTGAAGTGTTCTTGTTCTGACATCACATATTGGATACTGTTTTATGATTTTTTTTTATATTGTCATTGTTCTAATTTCAATAAAAAGAGTTAAAAAAAAAAAAAAAAAAAAAAATATATATATATATATATATATATATATACACACACACACACACACACACATATACAAATATGATAAATAAGTGAACTTAAAATAGGAATATATGAAAAATACGAAAGTGCAAAGACAAGGACAGAATGTCTTTAGCTGTTCTACATTAATACAAAATAAAAAGTACTGAAATGTGTCATCACATCTAAGTGCATGATTTTTTTTCTGTATGAAACAGTGCAGCAAAACCACAGTTACATAAATTCTCACTCCTACACAGTTTTTTTGTATTAACCCATAAAGACAAAGTGTGACTTTTGTGGCAGTTCCCAGGTGAATTTTTCTCTATATTTCAGCTTTCTTAAGTGATTTATCCCCATTTATTCTAATATTATCATCTTTGCTTTGTGTTTTTCAGTGTAAATCAGGTATTTTTCTATATTTAATTCACTGATCATGTGGATGTTCTTAAAAGCTCAGAGTAAATTCAATGGTTAATACAGTCTACTCTCGTTATACCGCCAACTTCCGTTCACGGCCAAATTGGCGGTATAGCGAAAATGGCGTTACAACGGGTTGCGTCCATAATGTGCATGTCTTTACTATATGATGTCTATGCTGCCTCCGTTAACCCGTTCTAATTGCGTTTCTAAATAAATCTTGATTCTGTTATGTTGTAAGGGATCATTTAAAGTGGGGAAACATTTTAAACATTATTATACCGTGTCGGGAAATGACACCCCATCATCTTGAGGCTTTGGCTTAATCCCACGTCCTCTTCCCGACATCCTGACCTACTGAGTGTTCTGTGATAAATGAACGGTGGCCGTTCCGTAGACCTAATCGTAGCTTGTCGCGATCAGCGTCTGGCGCGTTTGTTTCAGTGCATTGTTAAAATTTATGTGTACTCGATGGCAATCACGCTGGCGGTATAACGGTCGGGAAATCAATGGTATAAGTGTTGTTTGTGCATGGAACTGGGCTGGCAGATGGCGATAGGCGGAAATGGTGGTAGCTAATGGAATAATGCATTGGGGATTTTTGTGCAATGGTTTTGGTCGGCGGTGAGCGAAAATGGTGGTATAACGGCGGGCGGTTTAACGAGAGTAGACTGTATATCAGAAACAGAGAAAACTGAAGAAAAACTGACTTTTACAGCAAAAATCTCTCATTAACTGAACATAAATTAAGTGTCTCCATCCACTGTTACTGATTGAACTCCATGGGTTCTACTCTTGAATCAATATTATAGAAGATGACGGTGTTTCCACGGTAACTACGGAGTCTCTGAATGTCCAAATGGGTCATATCTGATGACCATGAAAAGATGACAAACTGTATTTTACACCAATTATTGCCATGCATTGATAGGATTAGTGGATCAACAGGTGTTAAACAGTTTAGATCAGTAGATGGTTTTGGTCAACAGTGGACATTTGGGTCTTTATGGGTTAAAAGTGTTTGCGTTACCTCCTTAATTTATCGTGATTCTGTATCATAAAGCACTTTCTGTGATTCTGCCTCCGCTCTTCAGAAGATGCCAGTATTTGATCGTCACCATATGAACGGCAGCAGAAGCAGACAACAAATAAACGGCCTTAACAGATGGGACGGAGGGAGGGGTCCGCTGACGCAGCCAGACAAACTGCTGCTAAAACACTCAATGGGTCGTTGTGTCGCACTGCCGGTCACTGAGCGACGCTCCGCTCAGGCCGCGCAGCCGTAAACAAAACAACGCGTTGCCATGGTTTCTGGAAAAAAAAAAAAAAGGATAGCAGAGCGGCCAGATCAGGTGGAAGTCTTACAGGGAAAATAATGTGGAGATGGAAACGGATCCAGGTGGAGCTCCCAGGTGGAGCGACTACTGTAGCCCAGTTCTGTGTCGGTAATGAAGTGTCCTGGATGTGGTCCACGGCTCAGCTGCTGCACAATGCTTTATGTATTCTTAAATCGGTTTTATTCTTAAATCACATGAAAGCCTCCCTCTTCCCTATGAAAACATTTATAAAGAAAATGTACTTGAGCATGTCTGTAAATATACAGTCAGACCTGCTGAAATATTCCTGTGTTGCTGGTCTGGCCTCAGAAATTAACCCATGAAAACCCAAACAACCACCGGCAACAAAAAGCATCTACTGATCTAAAATATTTAAGTTCCAAAGCACTAATCCTATCAATATGTTAGGTAAAAAACAGTTTGTCATCTTTTCATGGTCATCAGATATGACCCATTTGGACGTTCAGAGGCTCCATAGTTACTGTGGAAACACCGTCATCTTCCACAACATTGATTCACCAGTAAAACCCATGAAGATGCATAAATGACAGTAAATGGAGATACTTGTTTTATATTCAGTTATTAATATCTTTGCTGAAAAAGTCACTTTTTCTTCAGTTTTGATATAATAACCTTTGAATTTGCTCTGAGCTTTAATGAACATCTACATGATTAGAGAGTTAAATATAGGAAAATAAGCAATTTATTCTGATAAAATGCACAATTACAGAAGATAATATCATAATTAATGGTGATAAATCACTGAATAAAGGTTAAATAGAGAAAGAAATTCCTTTAGGAGCTGCCACAGAAGTTCCACTGGGTCTTTATGGGTTAAAGCTGTTTATTAGACATTTATAATTATGACAGATTCTGGTAAATTAACCCATAAAGACCCAAATATCCACCATTGACCAAAATCACCTACTGATGTAAACTGTTTAATACCTGTTGATCCACTAATCCTATCAATACATGTAAATAATTGGTGTAAAATACAGTTTGTCTTCTTTTCATGGTCATCAGATATGACCCATTTGGACGTTCAGAGGCTCCGTAGTTACCATGGAAACACCGTCATCTTCTACAATATTGATTCACTAGAAAAACCCATGGAATTTAATCAATGACAGTGGATTGCAACTTGTTTTACGTTCAGTTATTGATATCTTTGCTGAAAAAGTCACTTTTTCTTCAGTTTTGATATAATACCTTTGAATTTACTGCAAGGTTTAATAAACATCTCCATGATCAGTGAGTTAAATATAGGAAAATATCTGATTTACACTGAAAAAATGCAAAATTACATAACATAATATCATAATACATGGTGATAAATTACTTAAGAAAGGTTAAATAGAGAGAGAAATTCATTTAGGAGCTGCCGCAGAAGTTCCACTGGGTCTTTATGGGTTAAATCAGTTTGATTTAATCAAAACGGCTCAAATGACATTTCTCATTAAAACAGATTCTGTCAAATTAAAACATGTCCTACATCAGCAACCTGTGGCGACGGCGTCACACCGCTAAATCCACCTTGTTCTGCTTTTACACTTAGCATAATATTATGTTTATTATAAACAAACCTAACAGAATCACTGGTGTCTGATGAGCCTGGAGCTACTTCCTGCTGAGCTGAAGCAACAACATGAAAGAAATCACACTGTGACGTCAATGAGTGATTTAAGACTTTGGATTCTCTCTGAGGTATGAACATAATTTAAGAGTGGTCCACACCTGTTGCAGGAACCCTATGGTATTAGTTTACGCTATGTTTTTTTCCCCTTACTTTTCAGGACACTTTTTAAACGCTGATATTCTCTTTGAAAACAGGTGATATTCACTATATTTATGCAGCTCATTTATGATTTTTAATAACCCTGAAAGACTTAAACCACAGGTGTCAAACATGCGGCCCGGGGGCCAAAACCGGCCCGCCAAACGGTCCAATCCGGCCCGTGGGATGAATTTGCAAAATGCAAAAATACACTGACAGTATTAACAATCAATGGTGTTGAAACCATTTTAGGTCAATTCAGTGTAAAGTGGATCAGACCAGTAAAATACCATCATAGCCTATAAATAATGAAAATTGCAAATATTCCTCTTTGTTTTAGTGTAAAAAAAAAAAAAAAAAAAAAAAAAAAGGAAAATTACACAAAAATGGTTATATTTACAGACTGGCCTTTTACAAAAATGTCTGAAATGTGGAATTTTAACAATATTCTGCCTGTTTTTAAATGTTTTGTGTATTTGTAGATCCACTGTGATCTGTAAGGTGTAATGCCCATGTATAAATGATAAACTGAGGCATAATATTGTTAACACTGCACTTATTTTTCATAAGAATTTTCAGGTTCATATTTGTTCGTGTTATGTTCAAGTATAGTTCGTAGACGTAAACATTTTCATCACAGAATTTGACTTTTTTCACTCAAAAACATACAGAAAACTTTGGAGTTGAAATTATTTGTAAGTTCTTATCCTATTATTTGTATTATTTTACTGGTGCGGCCCACTTTAGCTCATATTAGGCTGAATGTGGCCCCTGAACTAAAATGAGTTTGACACCCCTGACTTAAACTAAAAGCATCTACTGATTAAAAATGTCTAATAACTATTGATCCATTAATCCTTTCAATCCATGTAAATAATTGGTGCAAAATACAGTTTGTCATCTTTTCACGTACATCAGATATGACCCATTTGGACGTTCAGAGGCTCCATAGTTACCATGGAAACACCGTCATCTTCTACAACATTGATTCAACAGTAAAACCCATGGAGTTAATGATAGATTTTGCTGAAAGTCAATGTTTCCTTCATTTTCCTCTGAATTTACTCTGAGCTTTTATGAACATCTACGTCACAGGTGTCAAACATATGGGTTGTGGACCAAAACCGGTCCGCCCAAGGGTTCAATCTGGACTGTGGGATGAATTTGTGAAACGCAAAAACTACCCTAAAGTTATTAACAATCAAGGATGTTAAAATCATTTGAGTTCAGGTTCCACAAACAGATAAATTAGATCTCAAGCACAATACTATCATAAAAACCTACACTGTAAGCTTGGATAAGTAGAGTTTACTCAAAAAATTTGAGGCAAGTGATTGCACTTAAATGATTTGAGTAATGATCGACTAATCAGTTGGTTTAAGTAGGTTCAACTTTAATGCTAAAAGTATTGAACTTAAACTATTAAGTAGAAAACACTAAAAGACAAGTTATTTGTACTTTAAATCTGTTGTAAAATCAACCCCACTATCCAACCATTCAACTCAGCATTTTAGGTTACGCTGACTAATTTTCTCAACCGCAGCCAGATGAATTTATCATTGATTAAACAACTTTTTTTTTAAGTTAATCAAACTCAAAATCCTATTCCTGATCAAAATAGTTATAAAATTACTCAACATAACATATTGTAGCATGAACAAAAGTTAGCTCAATGTCATTTGCCAGTACAGGAAGTGCTTTTAATTTGATAGGACATTAAAATTTCCATGTACAATAACAGTCTTAGATGAACAAGAAAGCCATTGTTCTTCCTATGGCTCTGACTCATGGTGCAGCTCTACAAAAATACAAAAACAAACACAAAAAGGCCAATAAACATTGCCATACACACATTAAATCCAAATTAACACTAACACCACAACCCCGCTGAACCCCTGCACAGAAAAATAACACATTTTCAACAACATGCCCAATACCCACAATGCAATGTGAAGATAAAAAGATGTGGTCATGACTAAAACTTAGTGATTTAATTCCATTCAACTTAAACTTTTTTGTACTTTCAACTGTGTCTACAAATTAGTACATAATACTTAACATTTTATAATAATATCATAAAACTTAAATCATTTAAGTGCATTGTAATTAAAGCATTTTAGTAAATACGAAGTCCGGGCTTACAGTGTATAAATAATGACAACTCAAGAACAAGAATAAAAACGTAAAATTACATGAAATGCTTACATTTGGTAACTATCCTGTCACAAAAAATGGGAATAAATTGGACAAATATAAACAACCTGAAATGTCTTAAGAGAAGTAAGTGTAATTTGATCAATATTCTGCCTTTTACGACATGTTTGGTGTGTTTGTAGATCCACTATGATCTGTAAGTTGTAATAAATGCAAACGTATAAATGATAAACTGAGGCAGAATATTGTTAAAATTGCACTTACATTTCAGGTTGTTCATGTTATTCACATTTTTAATGAAACTTTGTACATGTAAACACTTTCATCATGTAATTTTACTTTTTCCACTGTTATTATTTTACAAGTTTGGTCCACTTCACATCATATTGGGTTGAATGTGGTCCTTGAACTAAAATGACTTTGACACCCCTGATCTACATGTTCAGTGAATTAAATATAGGAAAATACCTGATTTTCACTGAAAAAGACAAATTACAGATGATAATATTATAATAAAACATATAAATCACCAAAAAAAAGTTAAATGTAGAAAAAAAAAAAAGTAAAATAGTTGCAGGTCTTTCAGGGTTAACTTATGAACCTCTGCTAAATCTGATGCTAAAGCTCAAACAATGCTTTTATATCCTCCTGAGACCCAGCATTGCATTTTTATTCTTATTTATTTATTATTATTGTAGTGGAGAAGAGTTTCACAGCTTTACTTTAACAAAAAAAATCCACAGCAAAGGCCATTTCATAAATAAATAAATAAATAATGTGTCTGAAAAGACTGTTACATCATGCTGTTTCCAATTAAGGCGATTAATTAATGTAAAAACGCTCAAACTTTTACTTACTGGGTCTCAGGAGGATATAAAAAAATAAATCGTTCAGATCTGAAGTGTTCTTGCGTGACATCCTGGGATACGCTGGTTTCCACAAGTCCGTCTGCAATGAGCTTCATATTGATATATTTGATTTCATTTTGCCATAAATTGAGTTTCTAAAAAAAAACAAAAAAAAACTGGCAAGCGGAGATGGAGATAGAGAGGAAAAGAGGAAAAGAAAGAAAGATTGAAGACTGGAATAGGTTTCTCATATCTGACATATTTAATACGTCGTCTAGACTTTAAATCACAATAAAAGGTGTCAGTTATGTAAAATATTACTGATATGTTCATTTGACTACCACACTGTTTGTTGCCCTGAGGTTCTACTTCCCGTACAAAAAAAAAGGCGTCTGTTTTATTTTCAATCTGGCGTGCTGCTCTGCGACGCTTGGTGCACAGCTTTCACGCAGCCACTGCAATCTGTTAACGACCTAACACACCAGTCAACGCATGAAACACACACAAGACGCATTTTGAACGTACGACAAAAAAATACACAAGCGACTGAGTCAAAACAGTCTCTTATAAGTCTTTGCTCGTAAAAAATGATTTTGACTTCTAAGAATATACGCTTAAATATGAAGTTGATGCAGCTTTAATAAAAAAGAAGTACAGGGTTATTCAAAAAGAATGAACCGATTTAATTACGTAATATTTTAATAAGGAAAAGCAATAGAAAACTCCAGCCAAGTCACAAGTATTCTACTCACAATCATCTTTTATTTCCTATCTTACAAAAATTCAATGTGGCCAAATACCCACAATGCAATGTGGCAAATATCGATAACACTGATCAACAACAAATTTATTGTTTAAGTTTTTTGAGCTGATTTAGGATAATTTTGGTGTGCTGAATCCAAAAATCACATTAATTTTGCTCAATTAGGTCAACTTTCTGAACTATGCTACATATTGGCTTTTTAACATTTTTGCTTACATTTATGGGCATTTTCACATCATATGATACAAAATTCTTTCATATTTCTTGCAATAAACGAGTTCTGAAGATTTGACTTTTGCTGATTTATGATGAAGGTTTTTCTTAATATTACAGGTGAATGAAATGGCTTCGACTAGAAGATCTTGCAAAAATAAGCCTGACGTATTCTGCTACATCTGCGCTGAATACTTAATAAATAATAAATACAGGCTGTTAGAAAATGATTTTTTTTCCCCTTAAAACCTATTTTGGGTGAGAACTATATAAAAAAAATCAACTGATAGAGTCACAAAAATGTAATCAATTTTGTGAGAAGATCAAATTTTTCAAAATCAAATTAGCAAAAACACCTGACCTGATTGAGAAAAACAGATGTCATTTTTGGATTTAGCGCTGCAAAATGGTCCTAATTCAGTTGAAAAAACCTAGACAACTTGCAAAAAACATTTTTTTGTAACCCAGTGTAATTAATACTAACTAGAAAAGCACTTGGAGAGCGCAGACCTCCGCCAGGGCAGATCACCCCCCCCCCCCCCCCATTACCACCAAAATTGAATGATTTGTTCCTTGTGCCAGAATCTACATTTCCTGAAAATTTCATCAAAATTCACGCCCCCAATCACCACCAAAATTTCATTATTTGTTCCTTCTGCCAGTATCAACATTTCATGAAAATTTCATTAAGATCGACCTATAACTGTTTGAGTTACCTTGCTAACAGACAGACAAACAAACAAACAAACAAACAGATAAACAGACAGAGTGACAAACCCTAATGAAAACATAACCTCTGCCGTTTCACTTGGTGGACGTAATTATTGTATTTAGAGCTGCAACCGATTAATTAATCGACTCAAAGTGATCCAAAAAAATCATTCAACCACAATTCTCCTGAATCAAAGCTTTGTTTCCTTCATTTCTCTGCTGTTAAACATTGGTTCCACTGTTGTGTTTCACACGGACACTTATTGTGACGCACAACGAAGCTTCAATTCAGGAAAACTGCAATAGAATATTTCCCTTCAATCAATGCGAGTCGATTAATCGATTTGTGAATTTTTGCATTCACTTCAAGCACCTAATCGATTAATCGGTTGCAGCTCTAATTGTATTTAATAATTTCTTAATGTTTTAGTCCAGGGGTGTCAAACTCATTTTGGTTCAGGGGCCATATTCAGCCCAAGTTGATGTCAAGCGGGCCAGACCAGTGAAATAATGACTTAATAACCTATAAATAATGACAAATCCAAGTTTTTCTTTTTTTTTTTAAAATACAAAACCCCCCAATTAAATTATGAAAATATTTACATTTTACAAAAAAGATATGAATAACCTGAAAAAAATGAAATTTCATTTGAAAAATTAGAGCAATTTGAACAATATTATGGCTCGACTTATTATTTATACATGTACATTACACAGTGTTACATAAACATTTAGTAACAGGCAGAATATTGTTAAAATTGCACATTTCAGGTTGTTCGTCTTTGTTTTTATTTATGTATTTATTTGTATTTTATTGTGAAAGAATAATTTTGTAAATGTTAATTTTTTCACAGTGTAATCATATTTTTTTCACTTAAATTTTTTCCACATAATTTTTCACAAAGAAAATTTGTAGTTGTTATTATATATGGGTTATTGTGTTGTTATTTTGATTGTAGATCACATTGGTCTGTATGTGGAGCCTGAACCAAAATGATTTTGACGACCTGGACTGTTCAGGTTCATTTTTGCACTTTCATCCCGCGGGCCAGAGTGGATCGTTTGGCGGGCCAGATTTGGCCCCCGGGCCGCATGTTTGACACCTGTGTTTTAGTCACTTTGGGAATAGTGGGGGTCACCGGTCTCTGGCATCGTTATTTTAGGGGGTTAAAAGTTTGGAATTCCCAGTAAAACCATCAAGCCCATTTAAATTACCAGTATTAAAATAAATTAACTTTTGGCCTTTTAAACTTTATGACAATATGTGTGCCGCATTTCATGATATTCTGTCGAAGTATTTCTGGATCTCATTTTAAACTTTAACACAGACTCACTGTAGAGATGCTCCACTCACACATCTAATAATACAGTATATCCTCATGCACCAGCAACTTAGTAAAAAAAAAAAAAACTTTTCCAGTGGAATTAATAGGCTTCTTCCAACTTCTCCTCCAACTTTTGTCTCTTCACCTCAGCTGCTAATGCTAAACTAGTGACTTAGTTGACGTCCTGGTGGAATAAAATACACCCACAGACACATAATGGTGGTGTGGAGGATTTTTTCCTTTCACTTTACTGTGGATTTTCATACGTTTTCATGCTGTGGCGGAGCTGAGTTTGCACTGATGTGTATCGTGGATGTTTTAGGTTCAGTACTAGACTAATATCTATATCAGATCAGTGCATATCTATGATTAAAATGGGATTATAGGGATCAATGGGGAAGTTTAATGTGGTATGGCGTCCTTTTATTTCTCATGTAGAACAGCTGGCAATGCATTTTGACTCTGGATAACATGTGCTGTGTACAAAGTGATTGGGTAATTACATAGTGGAACCCTTTAATTTTTATTTATTTATTTTTTTATTTTTATTTATTTATTTATTTTTGTGGCATCTTAAACCTCTGTTGTATGTCTCAGTGTTTGTCTTACTTTTTGTACGTTTGAAAGACTAAATATGAATAAAAATACATTGATCAAAAAAAAAAAAAAAAAAAAAAAAAAGTGATCATGGTCAAAAATACCAAAACTAAACATGCACAAGTACTCAGTAACAGTAGAACCACTTCAATTGCTTCAAACAACAACAAATATAAGCCTTTAAAACAATCAATTTCCAAAAAACTTTATTAACTTTCTTTATTGGAATTAATTTCACAGGCAACACTGTAAGCCTGGAATTTGTATTTACTAAAATGCTTTAATTACAATGCACTTAAATGATTTAAGTTTTATGATGTTATTATAAAATGTTAAGTATATTCTACTAATTTGTAGACATAGTTGAAAGTACGAAAAAGTTTAAGTTGAATGGAATTAAATCATTAAGTTTTAGTCATGACCACACCTTTTTATCTTTGCATTGCATTGTGGGTATTGGGCATGTTGTTGAAAATGTGTTATGTTTATGTGCAGGGATTCAGCGGGGTTGTGGTGTTAGTGTTAATTTGGATTTAATGTGTGTATGTCAGTGTTTATTGGCCTTTTTGTGTTTGTTTTTGTATTTTTGTAGAGCTGCACCATGAGTCAGAGCCATAGGAAGAACAATGGCTTTACTGTTCATCTAAACCAGTATTGTATAAAGGAAATTTTAATGTTCTATCAAATTAATAACATTTCCTATACTGACAAATGACATTGAGCTAACTTTTGTTCATGCTACAATATGTTATGTTGAGTAATTTCATAACTATTTTGATCAGGAATAGGATTTTGAGTTTGATTAACTTAAAAAATTTGTTTAATCAATGATTAATCGATCTGGCTGCAGTTGAGAAAATTAGTCAGCGTAACCTAAAATGCTGAGTTGAATGGTTGGATAGTGGGGTTGATTTTACAACAGATTTAAAGTACAAATAACTTGTCTTTTAGTGTTTTCTACTTAATAGTTTAAGTTCAGTACTTTTAGCATTAAAGTTGAACCTACTTAAACCAACTGATTAGTCGATCATTACTCAAATCATTTAAGTGCAATCACTTGCCTCAAATTTTTTGAGTAAACTCTACTTATCCGGGCTTACAGTGAACAGCATGACAGTGCCATGTGATTGAAAAGACTTCCATTCTTTCATTTTTCTTTTTATCCCGCCCACAATATCACCCTACTGGAAAGAAGACAATTCTTAAGGTAAATCTAATACTGACATGTGATCAGTACAGAATACGTATGATGATTGTGTAATTAAGAAAAACTAGAAAAGCACTCGGAGAGCGCAGACCTCAGCCAAGACAGATCAGTCCCCCCCGACAAACAAACAAACAGACAAACAAACAGACAGACAAACAAACAGACAAACCCCGATGAAAACATAATGTCAAAGCAGGAGGTAATTAACAAAAAAAAAAAAAAAAAAATGACACTATTGTCTATAAAATGAACAAAACTAACAAAAAACTAGAAAAGCACTCGGAGAGCGCAGACCTCCGCCAAGCGCAAAAATTCCCCACATAATCGGTGATACAAATCCTACATTTATTTTTTTAAATAAAATCCGCCTTCTGGATCAGATCCGGATCAGCCTTTGAAATGTGATAGAGGACCCCATTGTCAATTCCTGAGTTAAATTTCATGAGTTTTGGTCAATAATTAAGCGAGATATTGGGAAACAAAAATTTTGGCCCCATTTACCACAATGTTAACGAAAATTTCAAAGTGATCCAGAATCCAGGATTTCTTCCGGATCACCCCCAAAAGTTAATCATTTCTTCCTTATCCCATTTCCAACAAACCCTGAAAATTTCATCAAAATCTGTCCATAACTTTTTGAGTTATGTTGCACACTAACGGACAGACAAACAAACAAACCCTGGCAAAATCATAACCTCCTTGGCGGAGGTAATAAATAAAATATGTATAAGATGGCCAACACTTAAAAAGAAAAGAACAAAAACAAACTGAACTAGAAAAGCACTCGGAGAGCGCAAACCTCTGTCAAGGCAGATCAGCCCCACCCCCCCACCCCCACCCCGATCATCACCAAAATGTAATGATTTCTTCCTTGTGCCAGTATCAACATTTCCTGAAAATTTCATCAAAATCCATCCATAACTTTTGGAGTTATCTTGCTAATAGACAAACAAACAAACAAGGAGGTAAAAATAAGTAGCTCAAATAAAATGAAAGGGGTGGTGGTGTGTGTGTGGTGGGGGTTATAAAACCTGAGGATATTATGAGTTACATGTAAAGCTTCGCGGTTCATTTTGACTAGGGATGTCCCAATCCGATGCATGATGCGTGAGTCAGGTTTTTTTTCAACCCGACCCATGAGTAACCCGCTTCACATCTCTAATGCACAGCACTGAATGCACCCCCATATAATACCTGGACTGACCTGTCCATACACACATGACAGCAGTGGAAAATATAAGGTTGTAATTTGTCCCACAGTATTTGGAAAGTGCAAAAATTATACTAAAGTTATTAAAAGTCAAATGTGTCATAGTTGTTATGGTTCAGGTTCCACATTCAGCCCAATTGTGATCTCAAGTCAAATAATAGCATAATAACCTATAAATAATTTCATTGTAAAAGGTCCATATCAGATCGATTTTGGATCAGTATCGGCAAAAACTAATCCCCCAAAAAACTGGATTGGAAGCAAAAAAAAATCCAGATTGGGACATCAGCAATTTTGACGACACTTACAACTCTTATTTTTCTTGCTATAATAGCCGAGACACCTGTAAACACTGAGAATGTGAGGAGAGTTTCACGTGTGTGTGTGTGTTTTTTTGTTGTTTTTTTCTTGAAGGCATCTCAGTTTATAAAACACACAGACGTGACACTTTTTGAACTGTGCACACACCTATTGGCAAAAACAGTCATCAACTAGAAGCACTCGGAGAGCGCAGACCTCCGCCAAGGCTGATCAGTGCCCCCCCCCCCCCCCCCCCCCCCCCCCCCCCCCCCGTGGGCCCCCCCACCCCCGATCACCACCAAAATTTAATCATTTCTTCCTTATCCCACTTCCAACAAACCCTGAAAATTTCATTCAAATCTGTCCATAACTTTTTGAGTTATGTTGCACACTAACGATCAGTGCCCCCCCCCCCCCCCCCCCCGTGGGCCCCCCCACCCCCGATCACCACCAAAATTTAATTATTTCTTCCTCATCCCATTTCCAACAAACCCTGAAAATTTCATCCAAATCTGTCCATAACTTTTTGAGTTATGTTGCACACTAACGGACAGACAAACAAACAAACTAGAAGCACTCGGAGAGCGCAGACCTCCGCCAAGGCTGATCAGTGGGCCCCCCCGTGGGCCCCCCCGCCCCCGAATACCACCAAAATGTAATAATTTCTTCCTTATCCCATTTCCAACAAACCCTGAAAATTTCATCCAAATCTGTCCATAACTTTTTGAGTTATGTTGCACACTAACGGACAGACAAACAAACAAACAGACAAACAAACAAACAAACAAAGCCTGGCAAAAACATAACCTCCTTGGCGGAGGTAATTAGTCAGGTTCAACTTAACTAATTGCTTACTTTTTATTATTGTAATTCCAGTCGTCTATAAGCGTAACAATGCACTTCATTGATTTGCTGTGATCTGGGGGCTTGTGAAATGAAAATAAAGGTAAGCAGTAAAAAAAAAAAAAAAAAAAAGCCTGTGCTGTAATTATTATGCTCTAATCCAACAGATTTGCCATTTTCTAAGCAGCTGTATGCTCTTGTGTGTTTCAGTGATGGATAGGATCTTCCTGCCGTTTGCAAAAAGCAGAAAACCATTCAGTCTCCCTCAAGTACAGATGCTCACAGCTGGTCTGGAAGTTCCAACTGTGCGTTTGAGTTTTACATTTTGCAATTGATTTCAAATGTCTGCTTTCAAAAGACTTCCATGAGACCAATGTTCTTCATGCATTACAGCCCATAACAGACACAGAATACCAGTCAACAGTTAGGACACACCTCCTCATTCACTGATGTTATTTAGTTTTAAAGCGGTTCTATCTAGTATTAATATTCCAAACTCTCAATAGTAGAGAGTTCGATACCGATACCAGTATCAAGTATTCAGCGTGTGTACTCGTACACACAAAAGTACTCCGATACAACCGCACCGATACCGCTTATGGCAGCGTGATACAGTCTACTCTCGTTATACCGCCGACTTCCGTTCACGGCCAAATTGGCGGTATAGCGAAAATGGCGTTACAACGGGTTGCGTCCATAATGTGCATGTCTTTACTATATGATGTCTATGCTGCCTCCGTTAACCCGTTCTAATTGCGTTTCTAAACAAATCTTGATTCTGTTATGTTGTAAGGGATCATTTAAAGTGGGGAAACATTTTAAGCATTATTATACCGTGTCGGGAAATGACACCCCATCATCTTGAGGCTTTGGCTTAATCCCACGTCCTCTTCCCGACATCCTGACCTACTGAGTGTTCTGCGATAAATGAACGGTGGCCGTTCCGTAGACCTACTCGTAGCTTGTCGCGATCAGCGTCTGGCGCGTTTGTTTCAGTGCATTGTTAAAATTTATGTGTACTCGATGGCAATCACGCTGGCGGTATAACGGTCGGGAAATCAATGGTATAAGTGTTGTTTGTGCATGGAACTGGGCTGGCGGATGGCGATAGGCGGAAATGGCGGTAGCTAATGGAATAATGCATTGGGGATTTTTGTGCAATGGTTTTGGTCGGCGGTGAGCGAAAATGGCAGTATAACGGCGGGCGGTTTAACGAGAGTAGACTGTATTCGCAGTTAACCCTATCGTGCATGAATTATGTGAACCTCAGTCAAGATTTTTTCTTGAGTGTTTTTTTTCCTCCTTAGGCATGAAAAGAACAATGCAATTGAAGTTTTTTTTTCATGGAGTTACAAAAATGTCCGCACAACCTGTGAGCTCCCAAACCATTTATTCTGCTATGTGACGTTTCAGGCTGAGGCTCTTCATCAGACTGAAGACAGACAAACTCACACAGGTGTTTTATATGCAGCATCTAATCACAACACGTGACCTGCGATATACGTCATTTAGGAGTAACAGAAAAAAGTCTTTTAAAACTTTTCAAACCTATGATCAATTATAAATGATCAAGAATATGCAGTGTCCGACCACAATAGCACGTGACATAAAACACCTGTGTAATCTGTATTTGTGGACACTTGAAATGTTTGACTCTTGATCATTTATAATTGATCATATGTTTGAAAAGTTTTAAAAGACTTTTTTCTGTTACTCCTAAATGACGTATATCGCCTGCCACGTGGTCACATAGCAGAATAAATGCTTTGGGAGCTCACAGGTTGTGCGGACCTTCCTTTATTTTTTCATGGTTAATTTTTTGGGGGATCCTGCACACCTCCTATTTTTGGATGTGCGTGTCATTTACCTTTTTTCATGTTACAAAAACGTCCACTCAGCTACACCGTGCATTTAATTTTTGAAGCAAAAAAACATGTATTTAAAACCCAATATCAGAAAGTGATATTAAAACATTTTTAATGCTGCTAATCTGATATTTTCTCACATTTTAACATATTCTAATACTAGTTATTACTGACTTCATAGAGATAATATACAAAAAAAAAAAACTTTTTGTTTAAAAAAAAAAAATTAAATTTACTCTAAAATTTGCAGTTGATTTACACTCAAACATGTTATTGCAGATCAGGTTTATCAAGAACAGCAAAGTTACAGTAATGGTATGAATTGCTGTGTATGGGATGATGCATAAGCATTCAGTGTGTTGGCTGATATGGAACTAAAATAACAAAATCCATGAATATGCGAGAGAACAGCTGTAGAATAACTGTCCACTGTAGTGACCAGTATGCATGAAAGGGTTAAGTGCAGCAGGTACGTGTCGGAGGAGTAATGTCAGGAGTGTGGAGATTTTTCAAAATAAATGACAGTGACAAAAGTAACGCAGACTGAAAGTTACATTAACGACACAGACGGATACAGATGGAGCGTTCTGTCTGTCCTCTGCGTACATTCCGTCCATTTTCCAGATGCTTACGGATGTGTACCCAGATGGAGAATACCACCGAGAACCGTGGAGGTAGAGGATCTGTTGAAAGAGCAACTGTGTGAGTTAGAGAAGAACTACTGACAGATTTATGACAACTACCCTTATCAATATCAACATTAGTATCCACATTAGTGTTACCTCTGTTGTCTCTGTGTTTGTTATTACTGACTTTCTTCTTCTCAAAAAACTTTACATTTCTTCGTGGTATTTGTCCAGTATTGTTAATTCAGAGCAGCTCCCTCTGGTGGATTGATTGACAAACTCTCATTCCAATGCATTAAATGTCAGTAGCAGCACTTTGTTCCAGTCAGACTAATGACAACGACAATAAAGCACATTTACAAAAGCTATTACGAACTGTAATGGGATTATTAAGTATTCGTATCGGTACTCGGTATCAGCAGGTACTCAAAAGTAAGTACTTGTACTCGGTCTGGATAAAAGTGGTATCGGTGCATCCCTATTTAGGACCAAAACCACAGACAAATCAACCCTATGTATGGAACCCCCACAGACTGTATCAGTCACTGGATAAAGTAGAAAGATCATTGTTTCCATACATCTGTATTATGGTATCATCAAGTTTTCTTCATCAAATTAAACTCATAGATGTTTATTTTAACAGTCGCTCAAAATCTTCACGTGCTGCACGTACTTCCATTCTTTTCATCCAATGACATGCTATTTTTGGGAGGGTACTTTTTCATATAACTTCTTTCAAATCCAGGCCTACTGAGACTAAACTGAGTCAGATTTACAATATCGTACAAAGTTCAAAAACAGAAGTTTATTGTCCACAGCAGTACTGAGCAATGAAATTTTTACTTTGCGAGTTCCTTTCACACGACTAACGTAAACAATTAAACTAAAATGAAACTAGAAAAGCACTCGGAGAGCGCAGACCTCCACCAAGGCAGATCAGTGCCTGCCCCCCCTATCACCACCAAAATTTAACCATTTCTTCCTTGTGCCAGTATCAACATTTCCTGAAAATTTCATCCAAATCCGTCCCTAACTTTTTGAGTCATCTTGCTAACAGACAAACAAACAGACAAACAAACGCTGATGAAAACATAACCTCTGCCGTTTCTTGGCGGAGGTAATAAAGGAAATAAACTGTACAATTAAAACAATTTAACCTGTTTAACCATGACCATATTTTCAGGTGAAAAACGCCTAAAAAGACATACCCAAAGTAAATGAAGAATTACTTATAATATTTATAATAATAAGGTTCATATGGATGTTCTTGGTGTCTATGGACATTTAGAGACCTCACAGAATCTATTCCCATTGTCTAAAATATTGTTTATGGTGGTTACGCATTTGGCAGACGCTTTTTTCCAAAGCGACTTACAGGGGAAAACCAATTAAATCACTCAATCAATCAAATTTTATTTATATAGCGCCAGATCACAAGAAAGTTATCTCTTGACATTTTATATATAGAGTTGGTCAAAACCAGACTCTAAGCCAATTTACAGAAACCCAACAGAATCCTCCAGGAGCAAACACTTGTGACTGGTGACAGTGGCGAGGAAAAACTTCCCTTTAACAGGCAGAAACCTCGAGCAGACCCAGACTCCTGGAGGATGGCCGTCTGCCTTGACCAGTTGGGGTTAAAGAGAGAGAGTAGAGAAGGGGAAAAAGAGAGAGCGATAGAGATAGGGACTGGGGGAGAGGGGGAGAAGGGGGGAGTAGGGGGAGACACATGGAGGCGGTTGAGGATAAGTGAGTGGTGACGATGAGGGCAGGGAAGAGGCCGGACCACCGCAGCAGGTCCAGAGATAATCGTGAAAGAATCTGTGGTTGTCCTGGGAAAAACCTTATTAGAATATTTAAAATGGAATGTTTGAAAGTGCTAGGATAGGAGGTGCTCTCGGAAGAGCTGGGTCTTCAGGAGCTTCTTGAAGATAGGCAGGGATGCCTCTGTTCTTGTAGCACTTGGTAGAGCGTTCCACCAACGTGGAACGACCCATGAAAAGAGCCTGGATTGTCTTGTACAAGGTCTGGGGACCACCAGACTACGTTCCCCAGACGAGCGGAGTGGTCGTGGGGCGACATAAGCTTTTATTAGTGCACCTAAGTAGACAGGAGCAGACCCACGGAGAATTTTGTAGGCTAGGATTAAAGATTTGAATTTGATGCGGGCAGCTATGGGTAGCCAGTGTAACTCAATGAGTAAGGGGGTGACATGTGCCCTTTTAGGCTGATTGAAGACCAGACGCGCTGCTGCATTCTGGACCATCTGTAGTGGTTTGACAACACAAGCTGGGAGGCCCGTTAGAAGAGCATTGCAGTAGTCAAGACGGGAGATAACCATAGTCTGCACCAGGAGCTGGGTGGCCTGTTCGGTTAGGTATGGCCTGATCTTTCTTAGGTTGAACAGAGTGAAACGGCATGATCGGGTGACAGAGGCAACGTGATCCGTGAAGGTCAACTGATTATCAATCATGACTCCCAAGTTACGTACTACACTGGTAGGAGCCAGAGGTATGGAGTCAATAGTGATGGAGATGTCCTGCTGTATGGTTGGCTTAGCTGGGAAGACCAGCAGTTCAGTTTTGGACAGGTTCAGCTGAAGGTGATGGGCTTTCATCCATGCAGATATGTCAGAGAGACAATCTGAGATCCGCACTGAGACTGTGGAGTCATCAGGTGGGAATGACAGATAGAGCTGGGTATCATCAGCATTGTATCTATAAATATAAATATTTATATAAATATAAATATGTATCTATAAATTGTAAATATTGTATCTATTACTATGCCTGAGTAAACTGTAACAAACTAAAAGAGAAACTGGAATTTTTTATCTTCGCCTGGTTTTTTTCAGCTGGATTGACGATGATATGCATAAATTAATTGTTTGTGTCGGAGATTTTTAATAGCGTATATTTCACCCCACAAAGATTAAAAATCATGTTTGAACATTAAAGTTTGCACTAAAATACACTTTTGATGTACTTTTATTAACATTGGGGTCTAAACTTTGAGCAAAAGTTGAAAAAAACATCCATTGTCCTGATTTATTATATTTTTATACTAGATGAATATTAATATAATTTTTTAGCCCTAATATAATTTTTTAGCCCTATCGGCCCGCCTGCAGGGGTTTTTAAACTAAACTAAAAGGAAATAAACTGTACACTAAGCAAGGTGTTCATGTTCGAACGAATCTTCGAAGATAGAGTAAAAAGTGACAGCCCTAATAAGTACTGTTGTGAAATGAATTTGCGCAAAATAATTGTAGTCATCGTGAAACTGCGATTATTTCTCTGACAATAATTGTAGCACCAAAATCTCGAGTTGTTGCATCTCTAATCTGGAGGATATGTCTAATCCACTTAGAAATCATATCAGAAAAGAGTTTCCTTCCATCATAATCATCATGTCTATCACACACACATCAACTGTGAATTTCCAGCTGAAAAATCTCACATAACGCAGCCAAAAATAAGCAGAAATAAATACAACAGCACAGTAGAAATGCTTTGATTAAGAGCCCATGGTATATCAGAATCATCTGAGGGGATAACAGTAAGCAGGAGCACTCCCACCCCCTTGAAATAAAAATAAACATATGTATACATTATGCATAATCCTTTTTCTTCCACAGCCAAATAAACATCTGTTCCTCTTTGGCTCCATATGGAAAATAGAAGTAAAATTAAAAAGATGCCGATCTGGGTTCCAATTATTCACGGTCTACCTGGGTTTCACTTTACACCTTTAGAGTAATAAGTACAGAAGCAGCAGGCAGCTTATAGAAAATACATTCCCTCACAGAAGGGAAGACGCTCAGATTAGTTGTGTGCGACAACACGCTCGACTGCCTGTTCCTCGTGGATGACTGTATTCTGCAGATTTTCAGTCGTCAAGGTCTCGCACAAGCTTTGCCTGAGCATTTCTAAAGCGCAATACAGCTGCTGCAGTCGAAACAACCCGCAAGAACAAAGGACTAGGATGTGATTCCACTGCTTTACGCTGACGTATGTGAAGCTTATAACATATGTCGAAGCATTTCTGGATGATGGTGACATGCTGCACAAACAGTATCGTAGTCCTCCTTTACATTCACAGGGTTCTGACAGGTTTCTGCAAGTTAAATTTAAGACTTTTTTTTGTTTTTTTTTTTACATATTTATTTATCATTTTTTGGTGCATATTGAAGTTACATTGAACATCTGAATATTTAATTTCAGAGGAATTAAGCATGTCCCATTCTTCCCATCCCTTGGTCCTACATGACATACCATATTTTCCAGACTACAGAGTGCACCTGACTATAAGCCGCAGGTGTCCACGTTGTAACATGAATTATTTACATAGAAAGATGGTAAACAGAAAGATTATTTAAATATTTATTTCCATACCTTAACTGCTTTTTTCCAAACAGTGCCTGTAACACGGCAGTAAAATGGCAGGAACAGGCTGGTTAAAAAACCCAGAAAAGTCATTGATTGCTACACTATATTGCCAAAAGTATTTGCTCACCTGCCTTGACTCACATATGAATTTCAGTGCCATCCCATTCCTAGTCTATAGGGTTCAATATGACGTGGGTCTACCCTTTGCAGCTATAACAGCTTCAACTCTTCTGGGAAGGCTGTCCACAAGGTTTAGGAGTGTGTTCATGGGAATTTTGGACCATTCTTCCAGAAGCGCATTTGTGAGGTCACACACTGATGTTGGACAGAAGGCCTGGCTCTCAGTCTCCGCTCTAATTCATCCCAAAGGTGTTCTATGGGGTTGAGGTCAGGACTCTGTGCAGGCCAGTCCAGTTCATCCACACCAGACTCTGTCATCCATGTCTTTATGGACCTTGCTTTGTGCACTGGTGCACAGTCATGTTGGAAGAGGAAGGGGCCAGCTCCAAACTGTTCCCACAAAGTTGGGAGCATGGAATTGTCCAAAATGTCTTGGTCTGCTGAAGCATTCCCAGTTCCTTTCACTGGAACTAAGGGGCCAAGCCCAGCTCCTGAAAAACAACCCCACACCATAATCCCCCCTCCACCAAACTTTACACTTGGCACAATGCGGTCCAACAAGTATCGTTCTCCTGGTGACCACCAAACCCAGACCCGTCCATCAGATTGCCAGATGGAGAAGCGCGATTGGTCACTCCAGAGAAGGCGCCTCCACTGCTCTAGAGTCCAGTGGCGGCGTGCTTTACACCACTGCATCTGACACTTTGCATTGCACTTGCTGATGTATGGCTTGGATGCAGCTGCTCGGCCACAGAAACCCATTCCATGAAGCTCTCTGCGCACTGTTCTGGAGCTAATCTGAAGGCCACGTGAAGTTTGGAGGTCTGTAGCCATTGACTCTGCAGAAAGTTGGCGACCTCTTCGCACTATGCGCCTCAGCATCCGCTGATCCCGCTCCGTCAGTTTACGTGGCCTACCACTTCGTGGCTGAGTTGCTGTCGTTCCCAAACACTTCCACTTTCTTATAATACAGCTGACAGTTGACTGTGGAATATTTAGGATAGAGGAAATTTCACCACTGGATTTGTTGCACAGGTGGCATCCTATCACAGTTCCACGCTGGAATTCACTGAGCTCCTGAGAGCGACCCATTCTTTCACAAATGTTTGTAAAAGCAGTCTGCATGCCTAGGTGCTGGATTTTATACACCTGTGGCCATGGAAGGGATTGGAACACCTGATTCTGATTATTTGGATGGGTGAGCCAATACTTTTGGCAATATAGTGTATCTTCATCTTCCTTCTGCTCATTGAAACCACTGCAGTCGTCTTCTTCAGTGTCAGAGTTGAACAGCCTCAGAAAGGCTCCGTCACACTCCTTCTCAGTCTCTACTCCGTTGTTGCTCTCAATGGCACTTCCGTGCTGCAGCTCTTTTTCCTTCTTCGACAGACACA
Organism: Sphaeramia orbicularis; assembly: GCF_902148855.1. NCBI lineage: Eukaryota > Metazoa > Chordata > Actinopteri > Kurtiformes > Apogonidae > Sphaeramia > Sphaeramia orbicularis. The sequence continues at coordinate 24,429,895 of NC_043959.1, read as the reverse complement.
TCGATTGCTTTTAACTTAAAAGCTACATCATATGCATTTCTTCATGTGTTTTCCATGACGAGGGTTTATGCAAAATGATTGTTAAAAGTTAAGCTTAAAACTTCTCCTCTTCGCATCACCTCTTCCACTTGTCTTTCCCACTTTTGCACTTCCTGCTAGAGCGCCCCCTGGAGGTCGTTGGCCCGGAAAAATCTATACTCGAGCCGTATCATTGTATAAGCCACAGGGTTCAAAGTGTGAGAAAAAAGTAGCGGCTTATAGTCCGGAAAGTACGATACTTGATTACAGTAATAAAAATAGCAAAGTACTAATAGAACAAAAAAGGAAAAATAGGACCAATGGTCCTGTAGGTTACTGGCCAAATTAAAAACTTTGGGAAATGTATCCAGATGCCATTTATTATCACCCAGTTCTGTGTATTTATTATATTACAGAAATAGCCCATGTTTTGGTCATATTCCAATCAGATCTGTAAAAAATTCAAATTCCAACTTGATATCATTGATACTGATTTATTGGATCAATCCACTTCCTATCTCTTATAATGGGAAAATTTTTCAAAGTCGCACCAAATCCAGAATCAGATCCGGATCGAAATAATTGCAATACCTTGTGTTGACATCATCATACAGAAGCTGTATACCAAGTTTGAAGTCAATCAGAACTGGAGTTTCGTAGAAGAAGACGATTGAAATTTTTTCCCCATAAGAGCCCATGTTAAATTTTCCGTCAGTTCCCGGATCCAGAAGAAGATCCTGATCAGCATGTGGACATTATGTCTTGGTCATCTCCCCATCAGGGCTGGACTGTAGAAATTTACACTTGATATCATTTATATTTACTCAGTTATTGCATCGATCCACTTCCTATCTGTTATAATGGGGAAATTTTTCAAAGTTGCACCAAATCCAGAATCAGATCCGGATCCAAATAATTTCACTAATTGTTGATATCATCATAAAGAAGCTGTATACCAAGTTTGAAGTCAATCGGAATTGTAGTTTCGGAGAAGAAGATGATTGAAATTTTTGTAACGGACGACAGACGACGACGCTGGACATCATGCGGCGTCTTTTTTAAATTTATATTTAAAAAAAAAAAAAAAAAGACAATAAAAAAAAAAGAAAAAGAAAAAAGAAAATAAAACAAAGTAAGAAAAGCAATGAACAGTCAGTACCGTAGTCCTCCTTTACATTCACAGGGTTCTTACAAGTTAAATTTAAGACTTTTTAAGACTACTTGGAACAGAATTTAATGTCTATTTCACATACTGGCAAAACATTTCTGACTCCTAGAATGTAGGAAAATGTCTTTATTTACTCCAATTTGAATTAAGCTAAAAAAAAAATCTTGAATTACGCCAAAAGAAATCTGCCAATGGAACAAGTGAAAATGATCTTGGTAAGATTTCTTGAAATAAGATTTTCAAGATCTATTGTCTAAAAATCAGTTCTTATATCTCACTGAAACGTTCCTCTTTAGGTGATTATGTCTTATTTTAAGTGTGATGAGATGTTTTGACCAGAAATGACAAAAATACACTTGGTAAGATTTTGATTTTTGCAGTGAAAGTGGTGGAATTTCAGCAATTTAAGACAAGTTGTGTCATTTTCTGCAGCGTGTGATGGACTTCTTGAAATTCTTTTGGAAAAATACATGAAATAAGTCATCAAGTAAGTAAGTCAAGTGATTATGTCTCGTTTTAAGTGTGATCAGATATTTTGACCAGAAATGAGAAAAAAAACTACACTTGGTAAGATTTAGATTTTTTTCTAGTGTGACAGTTTGGACTTTTTGAGGACTTTTCCAAACAAATCTTTAGTGTAGACAATGTTTATTGGGAGAAGTGTTTATTAAAATTAGTCAGAGGCACCCCGGAGTCCTCTTTTAGGACCGAGGGGACGCAGCTGTGGCCCCTGGTCCTTTCATCTAAAAGCATCCAGTAAATGAAGTTATATGACACACACATACACACACACATACACACACACCACTTAGTGACATTTAGCCATGGTAAGGGTTATTCTTATCCTCGTGGACTCCCTATGGGGCTAAATAACCTCTTCGCAAACTGCTTGCAGCCCCTGCTCTGCTTGCATATAGATTAGTGTGGATGTATTTATATGTGTTTCATTGCGTCTTAATGGGAGCGTGTGTGTGTGTGTGAGTGTGTGTCATTTCTTAAACCCTCCAATGTCACTTTGTCACTTGGGGAAAAGGCCAAACTGGATTCAACACGGGACTCAATTAGTCTTCAACCATCCGCGGGAGACACTGTAAAACAAGAGCGCATCGAGCTGAGAGACGGTTCCAATACGAAGAGGACGACAGTGTGTGAGACGGTACGTAGAGGGCAAAGGATGGCAGCTAACAGCACATTTCATGGATAAGACAAAAACACAGAAGCTCCACTGCAGAACACTTTAGCGAAGTTTGCCGCAGTGCAGCTTAAAATTCATCTGAAGCTGTCCTACATTGTAAATATGTATATGATCCCAGTATAATGCTATTCATATCGGTGATTTCTGGGCCAAACGCAAAGTTGGGGCAATTAGATAGCAAGAGAAAGGAGAAACATCATTAATATCATCCAGTAGTACATCAGTATGTGTCCTAGAAGAAAGATAGGAATAAACTCCCAGCAGCCTAAGCGCTTTCTGACCTGCATTTCTGCATTTGGGACAAATATTTTATCCCCCTTCTACCATATTCTAATAACGGCAAGACTCCGAGAAAAGAGGGAGTCAGCATTACTTGCGTTCTCAGCTTTAGATGTGATGTCTGAGTTTACACGTTTCCCTCAGAGGAGAGTGTGCTGCTGAGATAAAAGAGAAGCTTCATTTGTGAATGTCTTACATTGATTCAAAGGAGGAGCTCACATTCAGCTCTACTCCTAAAACAATGCACAGAGTTTTCACCACTGTCCTTCAGGAACAACCTTGGCATTTGAATAATTCGCAGTTTTTGTAATAAGAAATGAATAAAAGGGGGAGAAAATACTTTAGTGTAGGTCACAGTGGTTTTTAGTGATTATATTTGGCAGGTCCTGTATCCCACACCTTGGCCTTCAGTGGTGTTCTACCTGATTTAACCCGTAAAGAACGGGTGCTACTTTTGTGTCAGAACCCAAATGATTTCTGTCTTTATTATTTAACCTTTTCTTAGTGATTTTTCTTCGTTTATTATAATACTATCCTCTGTATTTTGAATTTTTCCAGCAAAAATCAGGTATTTGCCTATATTTAATTCACTGATCATGTAGATGTTCATTAAAGCTCAGAGTAAAGTTGAAGGTTATTATATCAAAAACTGACAAAACTTAAGGAAAAGTGATTTTTTTTTTTTTTTTTTTTTTTTAGCAAAGATATCATTAACCCTGTAAAGCCTGAACCATTAAATCATTGACAGAAAATTCGAGTTCTTTGAAGCTGGAGCCTTTATTAGTCCTTGTGAACAACCCCCAAAATGTTTTTTCAAATATCAATTTCCATTTATGAGTTTCAATTTTGTATCATATTTGATACATTGGGTCTCAATCCTAAAAAAAATAATATTATTTTTCAACAAACAAAAACATAACAGAAAAACATGTCTAACAAATCAGTAATTCTGTTTCAAAATTGTCAAAGTTCTGCCTCTTTTCTCATTAATGACAGTCTTGTAGTGTCACCGGAAAGGCCTCTGGTGGACGAATTCCTCCCCCCTGGTGGATTATCTGTGTATTGTATGTATCTAATTGTATACATCAGGCTTTTCAAGAAAAAAAATATCATACTGATCATGTAGAGGGCTTCAAAACTCATTTATCACATATATGTTTGGTGTTATAGGGTAAACTGAAAATAAACCAAGTGTCTCCATCCACTGCCATTAATCCAACTCCATGGGTCATATCTGATGACCTTGAAAAGATGAGAAACTGTATTTTACACCAATTATTTACATATATTGATAGGATTAATGGTTCAGAAGTTGTTACACAAACTTTCCTTAAATTAACAGTAGCCCATTGTGCTCTACATGCACATAATGTATATTGTACAAAATCACACTGCACAGGAAAAAAAATCAAATCTTATCACCTGTATTTTTCTTATACATATTTTACTTATTAAGACCTTATTTATCTTTATCTTTCATTATCTTTATCTCTATCTTATCTTATCTTATCTAACTTTTATGAACTTTTTTTTAGACAATCGATCTTGAAAATCTTATTTCAAAAAATCTTACCAAACTAATTTTCATTTGTTCCATTGACAGATTTTTTTCTTGGCTTAATTCAAGTCAAAAAATTTGCCAATGGAAAAAGTGAAAATTATGTTGGTAAGATTTCTTGAAAAAATGATTTCAAGATCTATTGTCTAAAAATAAGTTCTTAAAAGTTAGATAAGATAAGATACGATAAAGATAAAGATAGATAAAGATAAATAAGTTTTTAATAAGTTCTGAAAAGTTCCTCTTTAGTGTGATGAGATATGTTGACCAGAAATGAGAAAAATACACTTGGTAAGATTAGATTTTTTTTTCCAGCGCAGTGTTATTTTGTACAATATGCATTGTGTGCATGTAGAGCACAATGGGTTACTATTAATTTAAGGAAAGTTTTGTCTATGGAAGGATTCAAGGTAAAAAATAAAAACTGAGATGTACAATATGTAGATATGGATTTGTCCTTAGTTGCAGATAAATTCCTCCTTACTGAGCTGACACTGGTTACAACTTCACACACAAAGTGAAGGTTGTACAATTGATTTTGTCTGAAAAGCTTTTTTTTTTTCCTCCATATACACAAACGTATCTATTCCAAACTATATCATCAGCACTGAATATAAGCATTCACAGATATGAAAGAAAATAATACTGTAAAAATAAAAATATAATGCCAGACTTAAATATTTTAAACAATTTCTTTTCCTATAACTATAACTGTACTATAACTATAATGCTGTTGTATGTATTGAGTGAAGGTAATATAAGGTTTGCACAACCTCATAAAAAGATATAATATTAAGTACAAAGTATGCATGAAACAGCTGCAAGGTATTTCTAGGTATTAGAACACATAAATATCTAAACAAGACACCATTCCAGTTTTCTGCAGTCGAATCGTGTCCTTGCAAAGGTGCAGAGTCACTGTGTTGTTGTATTATCACTATTAGTAAAACAGAATGTGCAGAGTTAACAGGGATCATGCTCATTACACTGCACTCTGTAGAACTTCTAATGCACAGGTGTCAAACATGTGGTCCGGGGGCCAAATCCAGCCCGCAAGATTAATTTGTGAAATGCAAAAATTCCACTGAAGATATTAACAATCAGTGTGTGTCAAAATAATTTTAATTCAGGTTCCACATACAGACACATACAGTCCAATTAGATTTCAAGTGGGTCAGAACCAGTAAAATATTATCATAATAACCTATAAATAATCACAACCCCAAATTTTCTTTGTTTTTTTGGTGTAAAAAAGTAAAATTACATGTAAATGTTAACATGACCAAACTATAAGTTTACAAAAAATGTGAATAACTTGAACAAATACGAACAAACGGAAATGTCTTAAGAAAAGTCAATGCAATTTTACCAATATTCTGCCTGTTATTAAATGTACAGTGATTATCAAACTTTTTACAGTGGAGTACCCCTTGAAATATATATTTTTAGCCAAGAACCCCCAGCTCTCAAAAATTTGTCAAAATTAGTTTCTGTACCAAAGGTGTCTGCTTTTATTTTCAAAATTTTGCAAACAAACCAAATTTTGTGTGCAAAATATAAACTGAAATATCCCATTTTTCACTGAGAAGAAAAATAAATTAATAGGTCATTAATGAATAAATGATCCTTTCATCAACAAAAAATTATTAATTAATTACTCAAATGCACTCATCTTGAATAAAATAGAAATGTAAAATGTTACCAAGGCTAAAGGGGGGGGTCTAAGTTTTTAAAAATATTGAAATGAAATAAAGTCAGGAGTGTCAGTATTATATGAATGTATTTATTGTGTTTTATATTATTATAAAACATGTTATTATTTATTTTATATTCAGTACATGATGACTTATTTCATGTATTTTTCCAAAAGAATTTCAAGAAGTCCATCACACGCTGCAGAAAATGATACAACTTGTCTTAAATTGCTGAAATTCCACCACTTTCACTGCAAAAATCAAAATCTTATCAAGTGTATTTTTCTCATTTCTAGTCAAAATATTTCACCACACTTAAAATAAGACATAATCACCTAAAGAGGAACTTTTCAGTGAGATATAAGAACTTATTTTTAGACAATAGATCTTGAAAATCTTATTTCAAGAAATTATACCAAGATAATTTTCACTCGTTCCATTGGCAGATTTTTGCTTGAATTAAGACAAAAAATCTTGAATTAAACAAAAAAATCTGCCAGTGGAACAAGTGAAAATTACCTTGGTGTTTTTTGTTTTTTTTTTAAGTCTGACGAGATATTTTGACTAAACATTAGAAAAATACACTTGGTATGATTTTGATTTTTGCAGTGTACACATACCCCCATTTGAGATAAAACATATCAGATTATCCTGTTTACACAATCACTTGAATAATCTGATAAATGCAGAAATCGGATCATGTTGTTATGCATGTAAACAGGTTCAATACAGTCAAATCAGCTGATCCACTATGCCAGATCCAAATGAGGATGGAGGAAGTAGAACACAGATGTCAAACATGCGGCCCGGGGGCCAAATCCGGCCCGCCAAAGGTTCCAGCCCGGCCCCTGGGATGAATTTGTGAAATGTAAAAATTACACTGACTATATTAGCAATCAAGGATGTTAGAATCATTTTAGGTCAATTCAATCTGAAGTGGGTCAGACCAGTAAAATACTATCATAATAAGCTATAAATAATGAAAACTGCAATTTTTTTTCTCTTTGTTGTAGTGTAAAAAAAAAAAGTAAAATTACACAAAAATGTTTACATTCACAGACAAACCTTTAGCAAAAAAATGGAAATAACCTGAAATTTCTTAAGAGATGTGGAATTGTACCAATATTTTGCCTGTTACTAAATGTTTTGTGTATTTGTAGATCCACTGTGATCTGTAAGTTGTGATGCACATGTATAAATGACAAACTAAGGCGTAATATTGTTCAAATTGCACTTATTTTTCTTCAGAATTTTCAGGTTGTTCATGTTATCTTCAAGTACGGTTTGTAGAGGTAAACATTTTCAATACAGAATTTTACTTTTTTCACTCAAAAACAGAGAAAAAAAACTTTAGAGTTGACATTATTCATTAGTTCTTATCCTATTATTTATATTATTTTACTGGTTCGGCCCACTTTAGCTCATATTAGGCTGAATTTGGCCCCTGAACCAAAATGAGTTTGACACCCCTGAAGTAGAAGATAAAGTATAGGCGTCAAACTTTTGATTCCAGAGAATACACAGACAGCTCAGAAACACCTTGGACCTCTTTACCTTTCCTTCCTTCCTTCCTTCCTTCCTTCCTTCCTTGACTTTCTTCTTCAAACAGCTTTAGCGAACCATTCCGATTCTAATCAAGTGTTTTTGTGCGACTTGTTGAATGAGGCAGTTTTATAGGCCGCTTGGATGCGAGAGCGCTGAGACAAAGCAGGTGTACTGTGAGCTCCGTGGAACACAAAAGGCCCGGATTCAGCTTTTCCCAGGAGGGGGTAATGCAGCGGAAAATCTATGCATGGCTCCTTTTTTTGTCACGAACACCATGCTAATCTGTTCTACCACCCTCGCCTTAAACAGCCATGTAATAGAACTGGTTAACGGTGCATTTCTGTGTTGTTTGCATGTGTTTAGTATCTATTGTCCTGTTTAATTTGATCTGTGAAAGTGGTTGGGAGGCTCAGTGACCGGTGTCCTGACCTGGGGGGTCAAGAGGAACAAGAGGACGGAAAGGAGAAGAGGCGACATAGAGGACGACTTAACCCTTGTATGATGTTTGGGTCTGTGGGACCTGTTATCATTTTTGATTAGAAGAAAATGATGAGTAATTATTTTTTTTTAAATGAAATTTTTCCTCTCATATCTTACAGAAGAGGTTTAGGGCCACTGGAAAAAGAATTAAGTTAAGATCCAATTTTTTTTATTATTATTTTTATCATTCTGAGGAAAAAAAGTCAGAATTCTGAGAAAAATGTCAGCATTCAGACTTTTTTTTTTCTCAGAATCATAATAAAAAAATATACTGGACTTTAATTTTTAAATTTTTTTTTCGAGTGGCCCTAATCCTCTTCAGTACATATCTTGATTTTATTAGACTGTATTAAAAAAAAAAAAAAAAAAAAAAACTAACTAAAAACAAGTAGCACTTTAACTCTTGTATGGCGTTTGGGTCTGTGAGACCCGTTTTCATTTTTGATTAAAAGAAAATGATGAGTAATTATTTTTTTTAAATGAATTTTTTTCCTCTCATATCTTAGGGAAGAAGATTAGGGACACTGAAAAAAAAAAAATATATATATATAAATATATATATTATTAAATATTTTTTATTATTATTCTGAGAAAAAAGTCAGAATTCTGAGAAAAAAGTCAGACTTTTTTTTCCCTCAGAATAATAATAATAAAAAAATATATTGGACTGTAATTTATTTATTTATTTATTTTTGAGTGGCCCTCATCCTCTTCCGTACATATCTTGATTATATTACAATGTATTAAAAAAAAAAAAAAAAGAAAACCTAAAAATGAGTAGCACTTAAACCCTTGTATGGTGTTTGGGTCTGTGGGACCCAATTTCATTTTTTCATTTTTTATTAAAAGAAAAAGGATGACTAATTTTATTTACTTATTTATTTATTTAGGAATTTTTTCCTCTCATATTTTACGGAAGAGGATTAGGGCCACTAGAAAAAAAAGATTTAAAAAAAAAAAAAAAAAAAAGGTCCAACATATTTTTGTTTAATTATTATTCTGAGAAAAAAGTCAGAATTCTGAGAACAAAAGTGAGAATTCAGACTTTTTTTCTCAGAATAAAAATTTTAAAAAAATACGTTGGACCTTAATTTATTTTTTTTTTTTTTTTTCGAGTGGCCCTAATCCTCTTCTGTACATATCTTTATTATGTTACACTCTATTAAAAAAAAAAAACTAAAAACAAGCAGCACTATAATTTATAAATGTGATCTAGCAACTAGGCAAAATGCAAATATTAAACATACACTACAAATGAAAAGTTAAGGATATTTTTAATTTTTGGGCTATTTTTTTCAGTTGGGATTCTTGCACAGCGCTCTTTACTTTTTGGAGTGTGAACTGAATTGAAACACTTTTTAAATGACCGGATATAGTTTTATTTACAATGGCAAAAATTACAAAAAAAGACAAAAAAAAAGAAAAGAAATATCCTTAACTTTTTGTTTGTAGTGTATATGCTTTTTATGTTGCTTGTAATTGGGATGAAGTAAACATCTGTTTAGTATTTTAACATAAAATTGTTTGATTATGTTGAATTAAATACTCACAAAAGCAGCGGGACCACCACACTCATAAACACTGGCTGAATAACAAAAATCTGAACACCACACAAGGGTTAAAGCGAATGTATGACTGTGGTATTAGTTGTAGCCTTGTTGAAGAGACTTGTGAAATTGCTCGACTGCAGCAGGACTGAGTCCGTGGGCTCGTATTAAACAGATATAGATGCACTACAGATGCTCTGTATTTAAATATGCATGCTTAACCCTTCAGTATCCCATCCAGCAAGGCCCTTACCAAGCACCAAGTGTGCGTTTTTCGCAAACTTAAGGAATAATGTCAAAAAAAAAAATTTCATAATTTGTTTTTAATTCTTTTACACTTTTTTCTATTTCATCAACTTGAGCCATAAATAAAAATACCAAATACTCAATAATTGTCACATTTTTTAACCCTTTAAATGCCATGTTTGTATTGTAAACAAACCATTTTTTTGGATGCAACAAACACAAAAAAATATTTTTTTTTCAATATACCACATAAAAAGTGGATCACATATTATTTGATTTTTTCATCCTGGCATATGTCAATAATTAACTCCAACATCAGTTAATTTGCATTATTATTTTTGGCGTTTGGTCAAATGTTTAAAAATACTAGCATGTGTCTCCAAGTGTGCGTAAAATGCACACCTATAAATCAAACTATTAAATATTATATATTGATTTATTTTTCTGCTCTAATTTGATTTTATTTTTGTAAATCAAGGTCAGCCCTAATCATACATATCAAATGGAAGAAATAGTGCGTTTTAGGCACACTTGGGAGACAGATGCTAGTCTTGTAATTTTCTTTTGTTTACAATGTGCAAATTTTAGTTGGTGGCCAGAATTTTAAAGATCATCCACAAATGAACAACTTTTGAATTCTGACCTTGTTTAAATTGTGAAAAATAATATGAAGTTTTTTAACACGAAGTGCAAAGTGTACCTAAAAGGCGCACCCGGATACCGGAGGGTTAAAAGTGTACTCTTTCCTTGTTATGGGTTGTTGTGGTTTAACAACGCAACTACGTGCTCACAAAAGTCATATAAAAAGCCTTGTAATGAAGTGGAGCGTGTATGATATGCCGAGGTGACTACAATAGTCCAGTCAAGTGTGTCCTGTACTCGGTTCTCAGACAGGAGAGGAGACTCACGGGGATTTATGGATAAATAACAACTGTGTCTGTGCCACTAAAGCTAAAAAAAAAAAAAAAAAAAAAAAGTCCTCTGCCCGTTGAAAGCCTCTATAGACTGTGCATAAATAAGAATATCAGCGTTTCTAGTGTGAGACAGAACTATTCAGTGGATATGGAGAGCAACATTTACTCAAAGATAAAGTGGATGTACTTTAGCTTCACTTGAGTATTTCCATTTCCTGCAGCTTTATAATTCCACCCCACTACATCTCAGGGTTAATATTGTACTTGTTACTTCACTACATTTGTCAAATGGCTTCAACTACTTTTTTTTTTTTTTTTTTTTTTTTTTACAGTATTTTATCACCTTCCCAACCAGTGAAAACAGGATGAAGTGTTCTGTTATTGGTTGTGTTTAAAAAAGTATTCTTCACCTTCTTAACCAAGAAAGACCCAAACATCCACAGTCAACCAAAAGCATTTACTCATCTAAACTGTCGATCCACTAATCCTATCAATACATGTAAATAATTGGTGTAAAATACAGTTTGTCATCTTTTCACGGTCATCAGATACGACCCATTTGGACGCTCAGAGGCTCTGTAATTACCATGGAAACACAGTCATCTTCTACAACATTGATTCACCGGTAAAACCCATGGAGTTGGATAGTGCTGCCACCAACGACTAATTTTGTTACGATTAATCTTTCGACTATTTTTGAGATTAGATGACTAATCTAAATGACTATTTTTTTTTTTTTTTTAATAAAGTGTTTGTTATTTTGTTGTATCCATTTTATTTTGAATACAACTCAAGGGCCAAAACATAAAATGTCACCTGTACCATGGCAAATGTAAAGAATATAAATAACTTAAATATTACCAAACAAAACATTACAAAGTGGGAGGTTTTCCACATTCAAAAAAATAAATAAATAAATAAAAAAATTGTGCAAAGTTATTCAAGCAAATGACTGGGGGGATGGGGGGGTGGGTTGCGGTCCACATTGCACGGATCTTTCCTGCAGGTCTGTACCAAGGTTATAATAGTTTTGGATTTTTTATTATAGTTTAGTTTTATTTAGTTTTGATTTTTTTTTTTTCTCCAATTCAGTTAGTTTTAATTTGTTTTTAGAGCAGGTTTGGTAGTTTTTATTAGTTTTCTTTTTTTGGTAAATGCTTAGTATTAGTTTAGTTTTAGTATTAATTTTAGTTTTGTCGTATCTTTTCTCTTCTTCTCCATCGTATTCAAATAAATCCCACACAGGACTCTGCTGCTTTCTCCCAACTTTAGTCTCCATGTTGTCAGGTAGAGTGGGGACGAAAAGACGACTCTAAACGACAAGTGACGAGAAGTGACGAGAAGTGACGAGAAGTGACGAGAAGTGACGGACCGTGAGGTGTCGTATGGTGCCGCTAGCTAAAATTGCTAGAGCGAAATAAATTGCTTTCGTATCAATCCGACACTGAAAAAGACAAAAACGAAGGGAATTTTATCCATAATTTTTCTATGTTTTTGTCAGTTTTGTAAGCACACGATACAGTTTCAGTTAGTTTTCGTTTTTTCTTTTAATTATAGTTTATATTTATTTCAGTGAACGAAAATGTTTTTCAACTCTAGTTTTCGTCATTTTGTTAGTTTTCGCTAACAATAATAACCTTAGTCTGTACTATGCTGTTACCCATAGCAACCGATAGCTTATAAATTCAAAATAGTGCAGCCTCTCAGATGTGTCATGTGATATGATGCATGTCCTCATTCCTACTTTGTATGCACAGCACGGACCGTAAAACTGAAACTTAACACTTATTTACCTGTTTTCCCACCTCCTGAATCTTAGCAAACTTTCATTTGAGGGGGCAGGACGTTTGAATGAATAAATAAAATTCAAAAACAAATAAATAAATAAATCGGTGGTCAAAAGTAAAATGACATGACGACTAAAAAAAAAAGCCATCAACTAATTTTCATGGTCGATTAAGTCGACTAATTGTGGCAGCACTAGTTTCCACGTTCACTACGGAGCTTCTGGACGTCCCAATGGGTCATATCTGATGACCATGAAAAGACGACAAACTGTATTTTACACCAATTATTGACATGTATTGATAGGATTAATGGATCAACAGGTATTAAACAGTTTAGATCAGTAGATAGTTGTGGTCGGTACTAGTAGTGGATATTTGGGTCTTTAGGGGTTAAGGTTTGACAATGGATCGCACTGGCAAAACCAAGGATCGACCCAAATCTATCGAATAGTTCAACTGAGCTCGGTCTCAAACATGTACAGCAGTAAAATGTAACATAAATGTAAATACAGATGGAAAATAAAAGCAAAACATCAGATACAGTTTTAGCCCTTTCATGCATAGTGGTCACTACAGTGGACATTTATTCTATAGATTTTCTCTTGTATTTTCATGGGTTTTGTTGTTTTAGTTCCATATCAACCAACACAGTGGACGCTTATGCATCATCCCATGCACTGACCTTCCTGTAACTTTCCTATTCTTTTATCTAAATCAATTACTAATTGTTATTAGACTATAATTAACAGAGGGGGTTTTTTTAAACAAAAAAGTTTTTTTTTTTTTTGCATATTATCTGAGTGAGTAATAAGGCAAGGCAAGGCAAGTTTATTTGTATAGCACATTTCAGCAACAAGGCAATTCAAGGTGCTTCACACATGACATTGAAATAAGAAACAAAAAGAAACACATTTAAAACATTATAAAAGAAACATGTAAAAGGTGATTAAAAACAGCGAGTAATAAAACAACACATAAAATAAAAAAATAAAATAAAATAGAATAAAATAAAAATAAAAACACACACATATTAAAGTAAGAGTTGCAGTGCAGAGTTTCAAAGAGAATATAAAATATTAAAAAGTCAAAAGCCTTTTAGTCAAAGGCAGCAGTGAACAGGTGAGTCTTTAACCTTGACTTAAAGGAACTCAGACTCTCAGCAGACCTGATATTTTCTGGTAGTTTGTTCCAGATATACGGAGCATAGAAACTGAACGCTGATTCTCCATGTTTAGTTCTGACTTTGGGAACACAGAGCAGACCTGCACCAGATGACTAGTATTATAGTATGTTAAAATGTGAGAAAACTTCAGATTAGCAGCATTAACCCCTTAAGACCCAGGAAAATGAAAATTATAGCTTTTTTCCTTTAAACAATTGTCTTGATTGGAACCCGCATAATGCAACAGTTTTTTTTTTGTGTTTGTTTTTTCAGATACATTTTTTTTTTAAATTATTTTTATTTACAGGGTGGGGAAGCAAAATTTACAATATTTTGAGGCAGGGATTGAAATACAGTGTATGACCAATTAGTTTATTGAAAGTCATGAGAATTTATTTGCCACAAGAAAACTGACATAATAGAAAATGTTTTTATTCTATGTGTCCTCCTTCTTTCTCAATAACTGCCTTCACACGGTTCCTGAAACTTACGCAAGTGTTCCTCAAATATTCGGGTGACAACTTCTCCCATTCTTCTTTAATAGTATCTTCCAGACTTTCTCGTAATAGTTTTGCTCATAGTCATTCTCTTCTTTCCATTATAAACAGTCTTTATGGACACTCCAACTATTTTTGAAATCTCCTTTGGTGTGACGAGTGCATTCAGCAAATCACACACTCTTTGACGTTTGCTTTCCTGATTACTCATATGGGCAAAAGTTTCTGAAAAGGTATGGATAATAGTGTTAGGTATGATTATGACATCAATATATGTTTGGTTTCAAAACAATTGACGTAGTGCCTGCTGAGAAAAAACAACTAAATGTTCATTGTAAATTTTGCTTCCCCACCCTGTATTTTTTTTTTTTTTTTTTAAATGGGATGTTCTTTGCAATGGACAGCAAGTAAAACTGTCAAACTTTTGTCCCCTACAGAGGACAAAAATGTATTGCTGGGTCTCAGGAGGGTAAAAATGTTTTTATTTCATAGTTTTCACACAGTATGTCAGTAAATGCATGTTTCTGAGCTTCAAAAATTAAACGCATGGTGTTCAGCTGAGTGGACATTTTTATAACTTCATGAAAAATCGGTTCATAAAAAGAAAAAAAAAAATCAATCACATTGTTTTTTTTTCACGCCTAAAGAGAAATAAAAACACTCAGGAAAAAAAAAATCTTGATTAAGTTCTCATAATTCATGCATGAAAGGGTTAAAAACACTGACCAGGACCATTTTACCGAACAATGAACTCTACGACTCCTCACACTGCCTTGGCCAAGATGCTAGATTGTTCATCTCAGTGAGTCATTTCCTCTAGTAAAGGTCAAATTAATGAAATAGAATAGTCTCTAAATCCTTTATTTAACTCCTCCTATGTGACTCTTATATCATGTGCAGTAGGAAAACCTTATTGCTTTATGTTCATACAGAAAAAAAGCTGAATGACATTTAAAGAGAATGATGATACTGGTTGTGTTCACTGGTTTTATGTTTGAAATGAGTTTTAAATGAGGGGGATAAAGGGAATTAAACGCAATATATACATTAATCCTCCAGAAAACCGAGATCAGAGCTTTGCATCAGAATGCAAGGCGTATCTTAAGCCATTAGATTTTGATTGTGCGTCTGTAAATCTATTCTGGTCTTTGTAGAGCAGGATGTTGTGTATTCACATAAAGCAGAACTGGGAGATCTTAGCCGTGATTTTCCTTTTAGCTTTTATATTCCATGACTTTATCACCATCTGCTTTAATTCTTAAAGCATGTGTTGTCTGTTTAATTTCTCTTTTTGTTTCCTTGAAGTCGGTTTTTGCAGAAAAAAAACAAACACCCTGTCATTAGACTACATCCCACTCTGCAGCTTTACTATAAAGTCACAAAGAAAACACTTATTTTTCTCATATTCGACCGAAGTCATTTGATGTAACAGATCTTCGAATCCAACAACAGTCACTTTTCCATTGGACATCTGCGCGAAACTTTACCGATATTTACTAAATGTTGAAAAAACAGAAGTGTGTAATGTCGGTTTTTCCATTAAATCACAAATGCGATGATTTGTTTATTTATTATCGTCATTCCATAAACATGGCGACAAACATAAATATGGTGTTGATTTACAGATATATTCATTATTATTATACATTACCCCTCTATCTCGTACTAAATTTAAAAAATTATTGGGTTTCCTGGTGTGTCCACACATACCGCGACATGTTTCTTCTTCTTCTTTGCTTGTTGTAACATACATCAACATCTGGTGTTTTAATTCACCTGACTCTAATTGCGAAAAAAGGTCTTTCCATTGCAGTTTTGCGTGATATACCATTTGCGCGACGCCCGAAAAACCACTTCTTGCCAGCGCCAAAACTTTTAATCGAAAAATGAGACTTTTGGCAAAATTGTCGTTTTTCCATTAGGTAAATTTTTATGCACAAGCTATATTTGCACAAGTTGAGGGTCAATGGAAAAGCGAGTAATGGGAAAATCATTGTCAAATTATGCGAGATTCTTATTGCCTTGATGTTTCATTGCATGACGAGCAAATTGAAGTAAAATTGTCACGTAAGTGGAAAACAGATTATCACACCAACCCCTGGTAGGAATGGGAATCGAAAACCAGTTCTTTTTGAGAACCGGTTCCCAGTAGTTCAATTCCTTGGAATCGTTTGCCTGCCTGCTTAACGATTCTGCTTATTGATTCCGCCTTCGTTGTGCATGCGCGATGACGTCACACGTACGCTGCATTGTTTTGGTCAGAACATGGCCAACATGGCGTTGAGGCAGAAATGGTTTAAAAAGACGACACCAGGTCCACTTACTTGGAACACTGTCAAAGCTTCCATGTCTTCGAAAGGGTGGAATCCCTCCAATATCCTCAAACATTTGTCCACAGCATGTGATTCATTTACAGGAATGTCACGTATTTGATTCGCTACTTAGCAGCGCTTGTGAATGTAGCGGCAGAGTGAACGCCGGGCCGGTTCCGGTTCGGGCAACAAATGTCGTAACTCCTCAAATACAAGTTTCCGAAGGTAAGAAGGGAAAGGAAATGAGGTGCACAACAACAGGAGACAAGCTGAGCCGAGTCGAACCGGTTCCACGTAGTAGAAATGCAGCAATAGAGGAATTAGTAAAGCGTCTTTAGTTTCAGTTTCACTGTACCCCCGCCCCCCCCCGCGCGAACCTGCCCGGCGTCATCTGTTATTATTATTTGTACATACTGTATATGTTATATTTTCTGTGCACAGATAAAAATATAAAAGACAGTTAATGCAAACACACCCGTTTGTACTCTTTTATTCCCTCACCCAATGACAATCGATAAGAGAATCGATAAGGAATCGGATCGATAGGCAATATTGATAACGGAATCGGAATCGTTAAATTCTTAGTGATTCCCATCCCTAACCCCTGGCATCGAGAAAACAATAGGAAAGTCTTAAAATAAGCAGATTTTCATTGAAACCCGGGGGAATGATGTCACCGCATTTTTCTCCTCAGTCACACCACAATTGTTCAGTTTTCACAAAGTCGTCATAAAAAGACAAGAGCGAAGCCCAAATAGCTGATTGAGATGGACATTTTTATATTCGCTGGGCGTGATTTAAATGAAGAGAGGCGTCTCAGTGTGCTGTATTTTCTGCTCATGTCAGATCTCTTTGTTGGTTTCTCTGGCAGGCAATTTATGCCCCTTTTGTCCCTGGAATGAAGCG
The DNA here is from genome assembly GCF_902148855.1 of Sphaeramia orbicularis. NCBI lineage: Eukaryota > Metazoa > Chordata > Actinopteri > Kurtiformes > Apogonidae > Sphaeramia > Sphaeramia orbicularis. The sequence goes on along the minus strand of NC_043959.1, from coordinate 24,412,587 downwards.
GCGAAGCAGACATAACTGGATCTATGCAATATGTCACAAGTTTTAAAAACGACACTATTTTTAGGGAATCTCAGCCGAGCCGTAAAGTTTCACAAGAACGCTTCTATTCTCTTTTGGAAAACATCAATCCTCTGACAGAAACACCGCATTTGTATTTTGACACGAATACAAATACACAGTGTGTGAAGTTAGTTAAAATAACTTCACACACCGACTCGGAGGGACTGCTGTGCTATGTGGATTTTCGAGTGCGGATCAAGGTAAATGCTGCCAGGAGGCATCAAGACTGAGAGCTCTGGCCTGGAACCTCTCTTCTTTTTTACCATCCGTGTGCGATTTGCTGTGCTTATTTAACTTCGCCAACACATACCTGATGTCAGACTAGAACTGGATACTGTGGATAAGCGGCTAACACTAACTGCACTGTGATTTGAGGTGATTTAAGGTCAGGAAGTTTGCAGGCAGATGACTCAGCTGCTGATGGCTCACAGCCCTGGATGACATACACATACTTTTGTTCTAGTCCATGTTGAGAGGGTTTCCAAGTACAAATATCAGCGCATCTGGATCAGAAACTTAATTTAAATTTCATTATCGACGCACTTGTTAGCAAGCTGAGACGAAGAGGGATGCCAATGGAGAACAGTAGCTACTGTACTGTAGCAGCAGACAGGAGGTAAGAGAGGGAAAAGAGAGGAAGTAGCAGGATTTTCATTAAAAAAACAAAACAAAAACAAAAATAAACTATCAGTAAATTGTGATTGTGATCATAGATGAAGGCAACCAAAATTATTGTTAGATCAGCGATGGATTCAACAGATGATCACCTCCCATTCATACATTGTTGCCCATAAAGTTGAACTAATCTTGTTTTCATACACATTTCTCTTTTTATTCCTCTTTATACACATCAGTAATCATCTTTGACTACATACTGAGTCCCAGTTACACTTTATCTATCAAGAATAAATCACATGATAACAATAGTTTCATGAAAAGAGGTAAAAATATTTTATTCCAACTTTATGGACAACAGTGTAGTTTTAACCTTGTGTAACGTGAGGGTTCGTTGGTGGTTAATGGTTCATTCTTTAGAAAATGAGACCGCAGGATGGACACGGGTTCCTTCTTAAATAGTGCACACTGTAACAAATTACTGTGGAAAAAACAGTAAATTATGTACAGTATCATGCTGTTATTTGTAAATACAGTATAATGCTGTAAATAATGAGGTCTTTAGGGTGCAAATTTAAAACAGTAAGCTACTGCAAAATTGGACAGTATTCTACAGTATTTTCTTCAATTCCTCCACTGCTGTCCGCTCATAACTGGTCTGAACAAAGTCATCTGGCATCAAAGCCCACCAGCTCATTTAGAAAAGATCCAATCCAACGAATGTTAACTATAGACTTGCTGCATCGAAGGTAAGTGGTTCTTTTTTGAAGCAGAAGGATAAAATAAAAAGAGAAAATAACGGAGGATGGCTATTTTCACCTGGACTTAACCCCATACAGCACAGGAACGGAGGTCACCTGATGCTTCTACCAACACTGCCAGAACTCCATCCTGCTCCAGTTGTTCATTTATAAAGGTAATTGTGATTTTATTAACATAACTGTGGCATTTTGTGTTCATTAAACATTAAATTGCCTCCATAAACTGGGTTCACACCGGACGCAGCTTGCACAGTATAACATGCGTGATAATAACGCATATTTCGGGGTGCTAATTGTATGTAGCAAACATGCAGCTAATTTAAGTTGAAGCATACTTGCTAGCTGCGAGGTGGACATGGTTAAACTAAACAGCGTGTCAATTTACATGGTTATATATACACTGAACAAAAATATAAATGCAACATTTTTGTTTTTGCTCCCATTTTTCATGAGTTGAACTCAAAGATCTAAAACTTTTTCTGTGTCACAAAAAGGTTTATTTCTCTCAAATATTGTTCACAAATCTGTCTAAATTTGTGTTAGTGAACACTTCTTCTTTGCTGAGATAATCCATCCACCTCACAGGTGTGGCATATCAAGATGCTGATTAGACAGCAGGATTATTGCACAGGTGTGCCTTAGGCTGGCCACAATAAAAGGCCACTCCAAAATGTGCAGTTTTATCACACAGCACAATACCACAGATGTCACAAGTTTTGAGGGAATATGCAATGGTCATGCTGACTTCAGGAATCTCCACCAGAGCTTTTGCCTGTGAATTGAATGTTCATTTCTCTACCATAAGCCATCTCCAAAGCTGTTTCAGAGAATTCATGAAGAAGACTGTGCGAGGAAAATGGTGGTCACACCAAATACTGACTGGTTTTCTGACCCCCCTGGACCACCCAATACAGTAAAAGTGCACATTTTAGAGTGGCCTTTTATTGTGGCCAGCCTAAGGCACACCTGTGCAATAATCCTGCTGTCTAATCAGCATCTTGATCTGCCACACCTGTGAGGTGGATGGATTATCTCAGCAAAGGACAAAGGAGAAGTGCTCACTAACACAGATTTAGACAAATTTATGAACAACATCTGAGAGAAATAGGCCTTTTGTGTACATAGAAAAAGTTTTAGATTGTTGAGTTCAGTTCATGAAAAATGGGAGCAAAAACAAAAGTGTTGTATTTATATTTTTGTTCAGTGTAATAATGTTATCTCTTGGATGAGCTTTTTCTAGCAATGTTAATGATTTTATATTTTAAAAAGTAACTTGAAATGTTAAAATCCTAGCTTTTCGCTGTGTTATACCGTAAATATTACATTAAATACGTTTTACAGTAATATATTGTTTCTTGGAATACGGTAGTTACTGTAAAATGCAGCAACTCTGGCTAACAGTATTTTACTATAAAAGGTACATTATATACAGCCCAGTACCGTAATACTTTTTACAATAAGAAACTGTAGTTATAGATTACAGTAGAGATACTGTAGAATAACAGTAGCATGCTGGCAACTCTAGCTGCCAGTATTTTACTGTTATTTAACGGTAAAATTTGTTACAATGTGCTTTATTTTTTCACACATGGCAACTACCGCCACAACACTTCCTGATGCATCATCTCACATGACTGAACTAACCAATCAGGAGCTAGCAGTACTCAGATTGCTAAATGTAAGTGATTTAGAAAGGCAGATTCAACAGATTATCTTAGCTGCTTGTACACAACAAATGAGAATAATCAAATGTGTAAATAATAGTATACATACATAAATGTAAATAGTTAGTTGGGTAAACACTGTTGATATATTTTTAACAAATGCATGAATTAACTTATTCCCTGTAATATGAATTTACATCACTGTTAAACCTTACATTTCTTCAACATAAATTACCTTAACTTCTGAGCCTTACACTTGGATGGGGGAAATGTGTGTTTTCACCTGCAGTTTTGAAGCAAGTAGTTTGTCAGAAATTACCATATTTGGATATAAGGAGTGGAGTTGGGGCAGTGTAAGAGGTCAGAGCCATCTTCGAGGGTTCATGGGTGAGCTAATGCTAAATATTAGCTTACTGACTTAGTATAGCAGCAAACTTTGTCAAGCACTGAAACAAAATCATTTCACAGAAAGTCGACCACAGCTACTGTGGAACTGTTTCTGTCATGAAGAACTTTTTTTCAGTCCAACATGGGAGATAACGCCATACAGATCTAGCTAACAGGAGAAAAATTCAAAATTGGACCGTGCAATACTTATCTTCTACTTCTGCCATCCTGATTTGGATCTGGCATAGTGGATCAGCTGATGTGATTTTATTGGGCCTGTTCACATGCACAATAGGGCTGCACGATATTGAAAAAATCTAACGTTGCAAGTTTTTTTTTAACTGCGATATATATCCTCCTGAGACCCAGAAAAGTGAAAGTTTTGCCATTTTTACATTAAACAGTTGTCTTGATTGGACACTGCATAATGCAACAGTTTTTTGTCAGATACATTTAAAAATTATTTTTTACTTATTTTATTGTTTTTTTAATAGAATGTCCTTTGCAATGGACAGCATTTTTTTAGTAAAACTGTGAAACTTTTGTCCATTACAGAAGACAAAAATGCATTGCTGGGTCTCAGGAGGTTATGCCGTGTTTCCACTACGTAGTACTGGTTCGACTCAACTCAGGTACCTGGGTACCTGGTTTCTTGAGATTGTTTACTTTACAGAATATTACCAACTTTAGAGTACCTGGATGTCATAGCGATGCTGCTAGCGCTAGTGACGTAACTTCGGTGACGTCTGCTCAGAGAGTTGCTGACAAACTCGCTTGCACGTTGAATCTTTTCATCGGCCAACAAGAACAGAAATGTCTGAACCTCCTCGACTGACCACAGTGTTATTTTGTGGGCTGTCATCATGGATTAGCTTACCGGTATATTTACTGTAAACTTCCAAATCTGTTTTTTTTTTTTTTAAATGGCGTGTCGCGCATTGTTGACGCAACGATACAGAGACAACTCTCTGACCAATCAGTGGTCTGCAGTGTTGACACATCACATGATAGTATCTCTTCACTCATTTTGGAAACTCGGCTGAGCAAGTACTAAAAAAGTAGTACCGGTTACCAGATTCTTTTAATGGAAATGCAAAACGGCATAGTCAAGTTGAGCTGGTACCACGTAGTAAAAAACCCCAAGCACAACATGAGTCCAGACTCATGAAAAAACGGACTTATATTTGGAGATACATTCGGTGTAGGTCTGTGGGAGCCAGGGTTTTTAGGAGCCACCCCCTAGTGGCCACCCACGGTATTACACTTAGACATACTTCTACTTCGGCTTCATTTTGTGCTGAAATTCTTGCCAATTGCTCCACTAACAAAATGTTCACAAAGGAATACAAATCCTCCATACACATGCACTTTTAAGCACTGAATAAACTATTTTAAATAAACAAACAAATATTTTACTTGTATTGGCCTTTTTCTGAGCGTCATATTCCAAATACAAGTACAGAGGCTTAAAGGAACCATTTGTGGCTGAAGGCCATGTTTGGGTTATTTATTTATTTTGTTTTTAATCATTGAATCCCTTTCTCCTTCAACTTACCAAGATGGAAAAACAGCAGATATGTCACTTTGATATACTTTTCTTTCAATTAAAAACATTTTTAAAGCAGGAACATTATATCTAACATACAAATCACATCATTATGAATCTCCTTGAGGGTTAAACAATTCTTCTGAAGCTTCTCCATATGACATTAGATAGATTTTTGTTTATATTCGCCCCTCATTCAATGAACACAACCTTACCTAGGCACAAAAATAAAATTACCATTATTGTGTTTGTCCTCCACAGTGAACATGTGACCTTTTAAACCTATCCTTGTACTTGTTTCATTGTGATCCCGTCTGGGCTTATGAAGACTTGGCAAATATTAGCTTTTAATATCTACTGTTAAAAATATATTGTACTTTCAAGTCCCAGTTCTGGCCCAATATCAGCTTCTGTCTTCCATAATAACTGTTTCATATACAATGGTGTCACACTTCTAGGACACGACGTCCATTAACCCTTTAACCCCTGATGTGTCTGCGGTGAAACACTGTATGTATGATTTATTTTAAATATTTATAAAATTTAACTATTTGCTCTATAGAAAAAAAAAATCAAAATGTGCTGATAGAATAGACCTTGATCTTTCCACAGACATCTGAGCATGCTCGGTTCACCCCCCCACCACCACCACCACCACCGCCTGTGGAATGGGGGTAAAACACAGCAGTAAGTGACACCAATTCACTATAAAAATTGACGGTTTTGACTTTTTTTTAATTTTTTTTTTTTTTTTTACACCTTTTTTTTTTTTTTTTTTTTTTACTGTTGTTTCTGGTGTTGTGGTGATTTTCCTTTATTTATTTTTTTTTTACTGCGTTTTTACTGAGTTTTGACTGTGTAACTGCTTTTTGGAGTGTGTCAAAAAGCAGCTGAACTGATTTATTAAAAAGAAAAAAAAAAAAAAAAAAAAGAGCCCAAAACAAAAACTACTTGGCCAAAATTCAAATACTTGTTGCTGTTCAGTGTGTTCCAGTTCACAGTTCATGTTCAACATCCTAAATCTCTTTTTGATGTACATTCTAAGTGCCTTATTTAGTAAAAACCTTTCAAACTTCAATTCCTCTCTTTGTCTTTTTCTGTTATTCCACCTGTTTTGACCCTAAAACACACAGTAAAAACAAAACCACTGAAGAAAAGGAACACAAGCACATGACACTGAAACACACACAAATTCACAGTAGCGTCTTTACCTAAAATAATATCTTAAAGTGAAATGTTAAAACTGTAACAAACAACCAAACCCTGTCATTCTACAAAGATGTGAAAATGAGAGCGGTGAAGCTTACATACAAGGATTTGTTTTACTAAATTCATCTGCATTTCTAAATTTCTGCCTATAGAGAATAGTTACAGATAAAATATGTGACTAGACAGCTTTTTTAGCTCCTGTTGACTTATTTCATTGTTATAAAAAAGGTATGTACAAATAAATGTGAAGTAGTAATTTCTGACTCTTCTGAAAAACATGGGCTGGAAACTTCGAAGGCTGTGATTAATATTCGGGGGCAAGTTCAAGTCACTACTTCGCTGCGAGAAATGGGCTATTGGGTCAAAGACTTGCCTGATAACGATAAAAAAGTGGGTCTTTATCAAGGTCGAACTGAACCTCGACTCATGGAATGCCAGGAAGCAGTTTGTGCTGCACCTTCTTTTTCCTGTTTAAACTAAAAACTATTAACAGTCACATGGGTGTAAATAAGGAAAAATACTGGATTTCAGAAAAGAGATAATTCATTCTCCAATACACAACATTTCTAGTATATAAAACACAATTTCAACCCCACTTATATGAAGTATAAACAGAAAAAATAAATATTACAGTAGTCTTTAGAGCACCAGAAATATGTATGTTCTATCTATATCTATGGCACATTTACAACAATGCAAAGTGTACGAAAGTGTTGTACAAGGATATAGGTAAAAACAAAAGATATAGTCAAACTATAAGATAAGATACATACATACATATAGACACATACAGGGGTTGGACAAAATAATGGAAACACCTTCACCTCAAGATGATAATGCCCCAATCCATACAGCTAGAATTGTTAAAGAATGGCATGAGGAACATTCTAATGAAGTTGAGCATCTCGTATGGCCGGAACAGTCCCCAGACCTCAACATTATTGAGCATTTATGGTCAGTTTTAGAGATTCAAGTAAGATGTCGATTTCCACCGCCATCGTCTCTAAAAGAGTTGGAGGGTATTCTAACTGAAGAATGGCTTAAAATTCCTTTGGAAACAATTCACAAGTTGTATGAATCAATACCTCGGAGAATTGAGGCTGTAATTGCCACAAAAGGCGGACCTACACCATATTAAATTATATTTTGTTGATTTTTTAAGGTGTTTCCATTATTTTGTCCAACCCCTGTACATACTAATACTGATAAAACAGATACACAATAATGAGATAAACTGATAAACTTCATTTTTATTTCTTCTAAAAGTTTGTTTTAATTTGAAAGTGTTGGCACTGTTTTCTTAAATATGTAAGTGTGATGTTTGCATTCTGCATTTTATTTAAGCTTGTCTTTATTTTTCAACATGATCTTGGCAGTCGTGTTCTTTCTCAATTGATATTGGTGGTAATGTTTTCAGTATGTAAATTACTAGCCTGCAACAATAAATAAATAAATAAATAAATAAATAAAAACCTGAAAAATAAAAACATTAATAATAACATTATTTTTTTAATGGATGGGGCATATTTTAATGCTGCACAGATACTGTCCAATCACATGTGAGCTGTCCTTTGAAATGTCTGTGGTAACATCCAATGGGTTGATATAAAAAAAAAAAAAAAAAAAAAATCCAGTGGGTGTTTCTGAGGCCAGACATGGTGTCGGCCAGTAACATTAAAATGTAAATTAGGGCCATTCACACCTCTGCTGTGAGGTGTTAACCCCCCACCCCTCCATTTCCCCCACCTCTGATGCTCCGTTTCCGACAGTTTCCGGCATAGCTGAACTTCTCTGTAAACTCACGAAAATTACCGGGAATCATTGAAGTTAGCGGGTTTCTATGGGGCCGATAATCTGGTTTTTCATGCAGTGAGTATCTTAAAAACAGAAACAGAAGATAAACAAAAGTCACACACTTGTATTAAAAGCCATGTATTAAATATTAATATTCATGCATTGGTTTTAAAGCTGCCTACATGTTGACAACACCTGCAATTCTAAGTTCCTCCACTTATTTTCCACTTGTCTTATTTTTCTTCTAATTTGTCACTTCATTGTATAGATGTCCTTTACAACTGAGTGACATTTTCAATCTAGTATAAATGACCCTGCATCTGTAAACAGTATACATTACTGTCAGTTTACTTTTGCATTAAGTATTGAAATAGTACAGGGTGGGGAAGCAAAATTTACAATATTTTGAGGCAGGGATTGAAAGACAGTGTATGACCAATTAGTTTATTGAAAGTCATGAGAATTTATTTGCCACAAGAAAATTTACATAATAGAAAATGTTTTTATTCTATGTGTCCTCCTTCTTTCTCAATAACTGCCTTCACACGCTTCCTGAAACTTGCGCAAGTGTTCCTCAAATATTCGGGTGACAACTTCTCCCATTCTTCTTTAATAGTATCTTCCAGACTTTCTCGTAATAGTTTTGCTCATAGTCATTCTCTTCTTTCCATTATAAACAGTCTTTATGGACACTCCAACTATTTTTGAAATCTCCTTTGGTGTGACGAGTGCATTCAGCAAATCACACACTCTTTGACGTTTGCTTTCCTGAATACTCATGTGGGCAAAAGTTTCTGAAAAGGTATGGATAATAGTGTTAGGTATGATTATGACATCAATATATGTTTGGTTTCAAAACAATTGACGTAGTGCCTGCTGAGAAAAAACAACTAAGTGTTCATTGTAAATTTTGCTTCCCCACCCTGTATAGTACAGTAAAGCAGAAGTAAAACCTATGCAGAAAATATTTCATGTATTGAAATATCTAAATGTGCCAATGCTATGTATGTTACTGGCTTAAATGAAATGTTTCTAATGGACAACTACAGAAATTGTTCCAGTCCATTTCATTTGGTCTCCTGCCGATGGCACATTTCATTTATTCATTGATTTTTTTTTTTTCCCCCTTTCATTTTAAGCTAACAGTGTTTAAAAGATGCATGTGACTATTTTAGTGGAATGACGTGACCTGAATTTAAAAAAAAAAAGACTGTATTAAATCATATCTTAGAGAAACATTCAAGTGTAGGTTTAGATCTGTTATTACTGAAGGTACTGATGGTGCAATGCACTGTCCATGATAATACATACTGTGCATTTAAGTTACGTAAGCTTACATGAATGTCAGATTTCTTTGTTTTGTTGTTTTTTTGTCACCCCCTTTTCCCTTCTATCTTACATGTCTCTCTTGTTCTTTTCTCTCCCTCTCTTTAAGTAGGTTTGGCTACTGGTCAGTCAGTATCTATTACTAAAAAATAATCTCTATTTTGGACAGCTTGACATAATTTCTTAAAATTTGGTGTTAACATCCACATGGATTTAACCCTTTCATGTATAATGGTCACTACAGTGGACAGCTATTCTACAGCTGTTCTCTTATATATTCATGGATTTTTTTGTTTGTTTTTGCATATATCTTGATTAAAGTTTTAAGACACTACATATCTTTTCTGACATGAATTGGAAACATTGGGTAGATCTCCCCTGAGCATACTCTCACCCCCAGAACTACAAGCCCCCCTCAGTTTTCACACAGTTTATCTGTAAATACATGTTTCTTCGTTTCAAAAATTAAACGCAAGGTGTCCAGCTGAATGGACATTTTTGCAACTTCATGTAAAATAGGTTCATAAGATAATTTTTATTATTATTATTAGTAGTAGTATGTCTTTTTTTAACTTTATTTTTTGTTTTTTATATAATTTTTGTTTGCTTGTTTATTTATTTATTTATTTATTTATTTATTTATCATAAGAAAATTTTCAATTGCATTGTTTTTTTCATGCCTAAAGAGGAATAAAAAACAGTCAGGAAAAAAAATCTTGATTAAGGTTCTCATAATTCGTGCATGAAAGGGTTAAGGATAAACTTAAAAGTCTGGTGAGCAAGAATTAAAGAATTTCGATTATGATGCAAAGTCAGTAGCACTTATTCTTCCTTTCTTTTCTTTTCTTTTCTTTTCTTTTCTTTTCTTTTCTTTCCTTTTCTTTTCTTTTCTTTAGCTCTTCTTTCTTTTACCATTTCAGAGGACTTGTACCAAATTACACCCCATTTCAGGTCAGTTTTCGAAGTCCCAAAAACCCACCAGCAGCGAAGGCCCACCAAGATGGTAATAATGTTCCTAATAATCATAATTGAAGGAAGAAAGGGGGGGAGGGGGAGTGTGATTATTGCATATTTTCTTGCTTTGGGATTTTTCTTCAGGTCACCAGCTCCGAGACGTGCCTCAGCCTCCTGCAGGATGGACTGAGCGTGAGCGTTTTTACTGATGTGTGTGTATAGATCTCTCACAGTTTGCGGTGCACAGCATTACACAGTGTTTATCCCTCTCATTCCACCATTCTCTGCCTCCTGGCTACAGCCTGCATCACCTTCAGGCACACCACACCCCCCCACCCCCTTTCTCTCTGAGACCCCACTTCAACATTCGATCATTATCCGCTAGCTTAATGCTAGAATAACACTCTGTGTGATTAATGGGTGCACAGAAGAGATTTGACATAATGTGCGCTCATTTCTGCAAATAGTATACCCCCTTCATGTGCAGGGTCTTGTGGTTGACTGAGAAAACTTAAACAATTAAGACCCTTCAACTTATCATGCCCAACATGAAACATAAAGCAAGTGTGTACGTGTGAAGCCAGTATTCATGGGTGCATGTGTGTCAGGATCATGAAATGTTCTTGGCTGCACGTTTGGCTCCGCCATAGCTCTCGGGTGTATTCCAGATGTTCTATACAGTGGCAGGGTAGAGGCCCCAGGCTGCAGGCATTAGTGTGTGTTCTATAACTGGCAGGTAAAGCGGCTCCGGGCCATGCTGTGTTTTCTCTTTCAGCGGCTTTATAAGCTGATGCAGGCTCCATTCCAAGACAACCACAGGGGAAAGTGTTAAAACCAGATGTCACACCTGATCACTCGGCTGCGTGTTGCGCCACGGAGCAACTTTAACCGTCTGCTTTTGGTCAAGAAAGTGTGTGTGGATATTAAACAATGCATCCCCGGCACATAAATACAAACTGCAATATGGAGACTGTCAGTTCACATCGGATCACACAGTGAGGGAGCCTCGTTGTCTGAAGTGGAAAAACATAAACACCCCTCAGATGCTCCACGAGCCAAGTTACATCTGATGACAAGTGTAGTTTCACCAATTGCTGCTATTAGCTGAAAGAAATACATTTTGGATGGAGGTTGTCACTGTAAGAATGCACTGTATTTTACCCATTACAGCACAGGTGTCAAACATGCGGCCTGGCGGCCAAAACCGGCCCGCCAAAGGTTCCAGTCTGGCCCGCAAGATGAATTTACAAAGTGCAAAATGCAAAAATTACCCTGAAGATATTAACAGTCAAGGGCATCAAACTCGAAAATAACAGCATAATAACCTAGAAATAATTACTCCAAATTTTCTTCTTGGTTTAATGTGAAAAAAAAAATAATAATAATAATATGGCATCATGCCTGTAAATAATGGCAACACCATTTTTTTCTCTTTGATTTATTGCAAAGAACAGTAAATTCTGAAAACCTTTAACAAGAAAATGTCAATAACCTGAACAAATATGAAAAACCTGGAATGTCCAAAGAAAAATAAGTGCAATTTTAACATTATTCTGTCTGTTTTGTGCCTTGGTAGATCTGATCTGTAATGCACATGTAGAAATCATAAGTTGAGGCAGAATATTGATAAAATTGAACTTATTTTTCTTCTGAAATTTCAGTTTTTTCAGGGTTTTCACATCTTTTTGTTTTGGATAGAAATAGTTTCATCATTTTATGTTATTTTTTGCACTAAAAAATGTGGAGTTGTCATTATTTATAGGTTATTATGCTATTATTTTATTGGTCCGGCCCACTGCAAATCAAATTGGGCTGAATATGGCCCCTGAAAGAAAATGAGTTTGACACCCCTGCATTACAGGATCAGCAGCAAGAAAATGTGCAGAGCTTTGGTTTAGGGACGTCAAATGAATCAAACCTGACTGCAACCTTTACTTAATACAATGTTGATATACAGCATTTTAGATATGAAATCTGTTGAATGCTGCCAAAATGCAGTTATTTCATTTACATTTGATTTGCTTTTGTCCTTTAAAGGTTCAATATGCATAAGATTTGCAAGTGACATTTTCTTTAAAGGCTGTTCTGTGTTTGGAGCTGGTTGGTTTATGATAATACAGGGGTTGGACAAAATAATGGAAACACCTTAAAAAATCAACAAAATATAATTTAATATGGTGTAGGTCTGCCTTTTGCGGCAATTACAGCCTCAATTCTCCGAGGTATTGATTCATACAACTTGTGAATTGTTTCCAAAGGAATTTTAAGCCATTCTTCAGTTAGAATACCCTCCAACTCTTTTAGAGACGATGGCGGTGGAAATCGACGTCTTACTTGAATCTCTAAAACTGACCATAAATGCTCAATAATGTTGAGGTCTGGGGACTGTGCCGGCCATACGAGATGCTCAACTTCATTAGAATGTTCCTCATGCCATTCTTTAACAATTCTAGCTGTATGGATTGGGGCATTATCATCTTGAGGTGAAGGTGTTTCCATTATTTTGTCCAACCCCTGTACTTATAAGCTTTTACAGGCTAATGGCAGCTTGCTTTGCACAGTGATGTAGCTACAGAGGAGTAGGAGAGAGGGTTTAAGTATTGTCATCAACTGACCCAAATCCTTGACAAAGAAGTCAATGTACAGGCTAAATGTAGGTAACAGAGACAATAATTAGTTTAGTAACTGGGTTAGCCAACAGCAACAAATGACCAGATCCTGCCAAACAAAAACAAAGTGACTAACACATATTTCATGTGGGCAACCTTCAATAGGACAAGGTCCACGGAGCATGCAAAGTGACCCAAATTAAATCTGTAAATTCACCAACAGTCAAAGGGTGAAGTCCTAGAAATACAAAGCACCCAAAGTTCTACAGCCTCAACATAAATGTGTTGTACAAGTTAGCAATGCAACAGATGTGTTATAATACACAAAGTGACAGTTTAGGGCGTGTTTGAAGTATAATTACACTGAACAAAAATATAAACGCACCACTTTTGTTTTTGCTCCCATTTTTCATGAGCTGAAGTCAAAGATCTAAAACTTTTTCTATGTACACAAAAGGCCTATTTCTCTCAAATATTGTTCATAAATTTGTCTAAATCTGTGTTAGTGAGCACTTCTCCTTTGTCCTTTGCTGAGATAATCCATCCACTTCACAGGTGTGGCATATCAAGATGCTGATTAGACAGCAGGATTATTGCACAGGTGTGACTTAGGCTGGCCACAATAAAAGGCCACTCTAAAATGTGCACTTTTACTGTATTGGGTGGTCCAGGGGGGTCAGAAAACCAGTCAGTATTTGGTGTGACCACCATTTTCCTCGCACAGTCTTCTTCATGAATTCTCTGAAACAGCTTTGGAGATGGCTTATGGTAGAGAAATGAGCATTCAATTCACAGGCATTCCTGAAGTCAGCATGCCAATTGCATATTCCCTCAAGACTTGTGACATCTGTGGTATTGTGCTGTGTGATAAAACTGCACATTTTGGAGTGGCCTTTTATTGTGGCCAGCCTAAGGCACACCTGTGCAAAAATCATGCTGTCTAATCAGCATCTTGATATGCCACACCTGTGAGGTGGATGGATTATCTCAGCAAAGAAGAAGTGTTCACTAACACAAATTTAGACAGATTTGTGAACAATTTTTGAGAGAAATAAACCTTGTGTGTACACAGAAAAAGTTTTAGATCTTTGAGTTCAGCTCATGAAAAATGGGAGCAAAAACAAAAGTGGGGCATTTATGTTTTTGTTCAGTGTAGTTTTTGGCACAAATGCAACTGTGTTAAGGTCAGGAAAAGATTATACGAAGGAAGCAGTTTGGGATTTGATTGTTGCCATTTTGGATTTTTGGACCAAAAGTGATCATATTTGGCAATGGGGCAAAATTAGGGAAAGGCGGGAAGTTGTGACCTACTGCTACATGCTAACCTATGGAAAAAAATAAGTGATTAACTTCCATTTATACAGTAAAACAAAAGCTGCCGAAGTCTGATCAATGAGGTGACCAAGCTGTTGATCGTACCTTTCGGTCATAGCCCGACACAGGAGATGTCAGCCTTCTATCAGCCCTAAAATCCTGTTAGTAGAGGAATAATTCAAATGTGGACTCCAAGTGCACTTATTAAAGGGTCGAAATAGAATGAGACCAGAATGACTCCTTTTTTTAGAAGCTCAATATAAGCCAACCACAGCAGCCATTATCTGGTGGGTCCCAGGGGTATTACACTTAAATACTCCCACGGTGACATTTGTCATTTTATTGTATATGTCAGTTATGTCATCAGTGTCCCAGTTCTTACATCCATGTTATTAAGCAACAAGTTACCCAGTAGTTTTAATTAGGGATGTCTGAAAATATCGGCCCACCGATACAGTATTGTGAAATGAAATATCGCAATACATTGCAGAAGCGATATTTTCTTACACCCCTAACAACAGGTAGTGGCCGATTACACATGTTGAATTGGCCGAAAAGACTGGCAACAGCATTAATGACGGCCGATTGCAGAGAACACACCAAACAGACTCATGCCACCGACCTCCATCCCCGACAACGCCCAACCGCCGAAAATTGGTTTGGTGTGTCTTGGCCTTCAAGTCTATGTAATTTCTTGGAAAGTTGTGAGTCTGTTTCCCGTACTTTGACTGATTTATGACCAGAAGTGCTGACTATATGTTAGTAGGGGGTATAAACCTGCCCAGTTTAACAACTGACAAAACCACCTATGAATTAGTCATCTCATACCACATGCACGCCTTTAGGATACAGCAGTCATCCAAGTCTCCCCAAGAAATAATGTGCATGTATCTCTACGTCAGGTTATTGAAATTCAGCCATTAGAGCAACTTTCTGCAGGATTTAGAAGAAAAAGTGAGGTGCAAGATACGAAAGGCACTGAACTCACTACTGTGTGGTGAAATAGGGAACACAACGAGGGGTCGGACAATGGGAGACGGAGACAGATGTAGTTAAAGAAGGAAAATAACACTAACAGGGCAGATTACTGTAGCCTGGAGACAAAGGCAGGATGAACATTGCAGCTTTGATGACAGCAGCAGAATATGAGTTTGGGGACTATTTCAAAACCTCTACATCTGTTTTGGGGGAGTCTGTGCAGACACTGAGATTGAGTCAGATTGTGGCTGTGATGCTTCTTTCTACCCCATTGTTTGTTCTTTGAAGAAGTGCAGCTATGAATGTTGCATGAGGGATACAGGGGTAAGCTCGGATGCTGAGGAACAGTATGAGGTTGCCGATGCTGGAAAACAAACACTGTACATTAGCCAAACACAAGAAACCACAAAGTTAACGAGGTGGAAGAACGCCTCGGTCTTCAGCCGAGATGTTCATTCCTTTATATTTAGACCAAGAGGGAGACGGCGACGGGGCGACTGGCAATACCAAGTAAACCACAGTAACATCACAGCTACAATGTGTTTTACAGTACATTTTCTAAAAAAAAAAAAAAAAAAAAAAAAAAAACAGGCTGAAGAAAAACAAGCTCACCAGTTGCATCATTAGCATCCAGGGTTACTATCATTACAATAAACTGACACTAAACCACAGCAGAAACTAAAATGCAGTTGGTCATCTTTTCATGATGATCACATATGACTCATTTGGATGTTCAGATGCTTCGTAGTGAAGTGGAAACACCATCATCTGCGACATTAATTCATCAGTAAAACCATGGAGTTGGATAAATGATGCTTGTTTTTGCTGAAAAAGTCGGTTTTTCTTCCAGTTTCTCTGTTTTGATATAATGGTCTTTGAATTTACTCTGAGCTTTTATGAATATCTACATTGTCCGTCAATTAAGTATATGAAAATACCTCATTTTCATGCAAAAAAAAAAAGCTAAATGCAAAGGATAATATTATGATAAATGGTGATGAATAGTAACAAGTCACTTTAGAATCTCTGAAAAATAAAAACAATGCAACACTCAAAAGTGAAATCAAACTGTAACGCGAATCTGCGTATTTTTCTTTTCCACTTTCCAGTGATTTGTTTTGTGTAAGAATAAAGTTCCTTACAAGATACATTCATCATGGCATTGTTTATAATGTGCAATGTTGCAACAAGTGTTCTAACATTTATTGCAGAGGAGAAAGTGACTTTTTCAGCAAATATTTAAAAAACTGAACATAAAAACAACTGTGTCCATCCACTGTCATTGATCCAACTCCATGGGTTTTACTGGTGAATCAATGTTGTAGAAGATGGCAGTGTTTCCATGTTCACTACGGAGCCTCTGAACGTCAAATGGATCATATCTGATGACCATGAAAAGATAAAACTGTATTTTACACCAGTTATTTACATGGATTAATAGGATTAGAGGATCAGAAGTTACTTGAATATTTTATGTCAGTAGATGCTTTTGGTTGCCAATGGATGTTTGGGTCTTCAAGGGTTAAACACTTCCACTTAGGGTAGCGGCTCTTCTCCATCCGGAGAGGGACTTCCATCCTTTTCTGACTGAGGACCATGGCCTAGGACTTGGAGGTCCTGATCTTCATCCTGGATGACAACTGTCCCAGTGCAAGATGGAGGTCCCAGCTTAATGAAGCCAACGAGATCACATCATCTGCAAACAGATGCACCCTCCACCCCATGGCTGGGTATAGCAAGTCTGTCCATAGAGATAATGAACAGAATCAGTGACAAAGGGCCCTGATGGAGTCCAACCTGCACCGGGAATGAATTGGACTGTTGTTTTCCCCCACGAAAAACTTTGAACACTTCATTGTAAATTTAAATTTCATTTAAACTTCATTTAAATCATAGTTTTTATATCAATGGTAGATTTGCACAATTATTAGAAACCAGGGGGAAGTCATCTCTATTAACCCAATCAATGTTGTAGAAGATGACGGTGTTTCCATGCTCACTATGGAGCCTGTGAACGTCCAAATGGGTCATATCTGATGACCATGAAAAGATGACAAACTGTATTTTACAACAGTTACAGTGGTAAAAAAAAAAAACAATAGGAATAAAACAATAATATACAAAGTACAACAAAAATATAAAGAATAAAAGTTGAATAAATAAATTATTTAACTGTTTAGATAAGTAGAAGATTTCAGTTGCCAGTGGCTGTTTGGGTCTTTGTGGGTTAAGAAAATAAGCAGCTCCTCACTGCATCAGTTAAAGGGTTAAAGAACTGAAACACATTAATCACTGCAGTAATTATCCAGTGGAAGAATCTGAAGTATCTGCTTAGTTGAATCCAACCATCAACTGCAATTGGTGACTCAATAAAACCAATGAAGATAGCTTTTACCTGAAGGGATGTTGAAGCCTTGAGTAGCTCTGGTAGGTTTTTAGTGTTTTCTTCTTATTAACACAATACGACTACTCAACTAATTGTATTCCACATTGTGTTTGTGTTAATGGAATTTTCTAGCAGAGTTAGTTCTTCTACCAATTACGTTTGAGGTAGGAAAAGGAGAAAACCAAGTGAGGCTTCAACTGATCAATAATCCTGCTGCTTAATGTCACAATGTACACCATTAATCAAACAGTCCAAATGTGGAGCAGAAAAGGCACTTTGGCCAAATGAGATGTAATCAGACCGAGTGTGAAAAGGCCGCTGTTTAATTGGCCTTCAGTGAATGTCACCTGCCTGAAGGGACACTTCACATCACTATAGTCCGCTCAAGGCCAGTTGCTATGACAGCCAAATAGAAATCCCCAGCACTTTGAGCTCTGAAAATAACATCACCTGCCCCAGTGTGTGTTCTTCAATGGTTCTTTCTGAGAACCAGCTGGAGATACAGTGAAGACTAGACCTACAGAGAATAGACGTTTCACAACCTCAAGAAAAATTAGAAGCATATTTGGGTTGAGGTTAGGATTAGGGGTTAAAGAGACGTCAACATGGATGCGCTTCAGTAAACAGTGGTGTTCGGTACTCGCTATGGTGTCAAAGCTCTAAAATGAATATTGATGACCCGTTACTGCTGTGCATTTGCACTCAGGAATATGAGGGTGTATTTATTCCACACAAGAGAGCGGATTAGTGAAATGGTATCTGAACATATTCTCTCAGTAATAAAAAGCATTTGTGGAAAGTCGTCTGTGTTTTTACAGCATCAATTACAGCATCACCACTGTCCTGAACAGCTGTTGTCTTTTTATTATTATTCAAATTCTGATTAACAATCTCTTAAATACAAACTAAATGAAATGACCTCTTCAGAATATTAACACGGTCAGTCAGTTAGATATAGGAAAATACCTGATTTTAATTTTAAAAAATGCATAATTCAAAGGATAATTTAATAAATGGTAATAACTACTGTGGCAAACCAAATTTCCCCAACTGGGGATCAGTAAAGTCTTATTGTATTTTATTTTATCTTATTAAATCACTGAAAACTAAATAAACTAAAATGAAATTGGGAGAAGCTGCATATTTTTTTCAATCCCATCAGTGTGATATTTTGTAGAATAAGAATAAACTTGCTTTGCAGAGATTATGAGTTTTAAAATTTTGAGAAATTTATGAAATATTAAAAATTTGTCTTTACTTATACATGCAATCAGGGTGCAATTTGTTAAAGAGGGGTGTGGGGGGATCAACACCCCCCCCCCCACCACCCTCTGGTTTTTACATCCCTACTTCTGCTTAATGAATTTCATCCTCGGGGCGGGGGGGCAACCAGCCAATGTAAATAACAGGTTGTGACAGTTTTCTTCCACCTATATCCTACATTACTGGCACTAACCTTCACCTGGACCCAACTGTCGGCAGTCTCTGAATTCGCGAACATCCCCTTGCACTGGGGTGCTGTAAAGGGGGGTAAATGTGACAAATTCATGGGGCCCAGCATTTGTGGGGGGGCCATAGAGCAGTGGAGGGGGTCCAGTGGATACAGGTTAGAAGTTGTGAAAATTTCATGTAAGATCCGCTGTATAAGAGAGGAATATTCAGTTATCTGTGCATGCGTCTCCCCTTACCTCCCCCCTCTCCCCCTCTCCACCAGTCTCTCTCTATCGCTATCGCTCTCTCTTTTCTCCTCCTTTACTTTCTCGCTTTAACCCCAACTGGTCAAGGCAGACGACCATCCTTCAGGAGTCTTGGTCTGCTCGAGGTTTCTGCTGTTAAAGGGAAGTTTTTCCTCGCCACCGTCACCGGTCATAAGTGTTTGCTCCTGGAGGACTCTGTTGGGTTTTTGTAAATTGGCTTAAAATTTTATTTGATTTGATCTGTCTCTTCTTTACGTGAAGCACTTTGTAACATGTTGTTTTAAAATGTGCTAAATAAATAAAACTTTACTTACTTACTTACTTACTTCTTTAATAGAACCTGGGAGTTGGACGTTGAAAGCACGTTAAGGTCCAGTTTCGTTTCATGCAACCGTAAATTACGTTAGTTGTCTAAAAATCCATTAGACAACTGCAGCTCATTCAGAACTCTGCTGCTAGAGTCCTCACTAAGACCAGAAAAGTGGACCACATTAGTCCACCTCTGAGGTCCTTACACTGGCTGCCTGCCCGTCAGAGGATAGACTTTAGAGTTCTGTTGCTGGTCTATAAAGCTCTGAATGGTTTAGGACCTAAATACATCAGTGACCTCCTGATTCAGTATGAACCCACCAGACCCCTCAGGTCATCTGGATCCGGTCTGTTGTTAGTTCCCAGAGTCAGAACCAGACACGGAGAAGCTGCGTTCAGCTTCTATACTCCACATGTCTGGAACAAATTCCCAGAAAACCTCACATCAGCTGAAACACGCAGTTTATTTAAATCCAGGTTAAAGACCCACCTGTTCTCAGCTGCATTTGAATAGAGTTTTTATTCTTTTTAAGCTAAAAGTTTTTATCTGTTTTATCTATTTATCTGATTTTTGTTTGTTTTTCTCATGCCTTCTGCTGTAATGCTTTCAATGTTTTATGTAAAGCAGTTTGAATTGTCTTGTATATAAAATGTGCTATATAAATAAACCTGCCTTGCCTTGCCTAGTTATGGACCGCAACCCCACGTATATACCCCCCCCCCCAACCCCCCCAACTCCGGCTCTGACAGATCAACAAGATATTGAATTTTATGGAGGGTCCATAATGTTTACCTTTCATAATAGAGGAATAGAACCCAGGAGTTGGACGTTGAAAGTATGTAAAATTTCACTTTTGTTTCAGACCAGCGTGAGTTATGGACTGCACCCCCACGCATATAACTGCTGCCCCCCCCGTTTTTTGACAAATCACACCCTGCATGTAATCGTCCATATTTTGTTGGTTTATAACATGGAAATGGTTACAGATATCAATATAATTACTCTGCAGTTCCTGCATCAAAACCACAGTACTCATAACATAGTGGCAGAACCTGACAGCCTCACAAATTCAACTTGTTACTGATTTTTGACAGAACATTCTGGTGAAACACAGGGACATTGAGTGCATTTTTAATATTGTGCACATATTTTCTTGTTACGTGTGAATAAAACAGACTGAGAAATAAATATGCATTCTCATTACAGTCCTGCAAATACTGCAAAGCTAAAGGTGGTCTAAAATTTTTGCACAACACGGTATTTTTTTTTTTTTTTTACTTTCAGTAGCAGTTGTAGTAGTAGTTTATTCAGTCATTAATTACTTTAAACAATAAAAAAGAAAACAACATATCCATTGTTCCATACACAATGCAACTGAAAGGGTTTAGTCTGAAATTAAGACTTATTTTACCTAACCTTATTTACAATTAACACAATGTTTCCATGTGAAAGCACACAAACAAACAAACAAACTGTCAATGTAATCGCTGCTAGATATACAACAGAAGAGAATACATATTTAATTTTAATTCAGGTAAATCATGTCCTTATCTCAACGACCAATATTGATCGTAGTCTTTTAACCCTCCGGTATCCAGGTGCGCCTTTTAGGCACACTTTGCACTTCGTTTTAAAAAACTTCATATTATTTTTCACAATTTAAATAAGGTTAGAATTCAAAAGTTGTTCATTTTTGCACGATCTTTAAAATTCTGGCCACCAATTAAAATTTACACATTGTAAACAAAAGAAAATTACCAGACTAGCATCTGTCTCCCAAGTGTGCCCAAAACACACTATTTCTTCCATTTGAAGATGATTAGGATTGACCTTGATTTACAAAAATAAAATCAAATTAGAGCAGAATAATAAATCAATATATAATATTTAATAGTTTGATTTATAGGTGTGCATTTTTTGCACACTT
Source organism: Sphaeramia orbicularis (assembly GCF_902148855.1). NCBI lineage: Eukaryota > Metazoa > Chordata > Actinopteri > Kurtiformes > Apogonidae > Sphaeramia > Sphaeramia orbicularis. Next base: position 24,391,050 of record NC_043959.1, on the reverse strand, counting down.
GACAGATGCTAGTAATTTTGAACATTTGACCTAGCGCCAAAAATAATAATGCAAATTAACCGATGTTGGAGTTAATCATTGACATATGCCAGGCTGCAAAAATCAAATAATGTGTGATCCACTTTTTATGTAGTATATTGAAAAAAAAAAAATTTTTTGTGTTGTTTCCATCCCCCCCAAAAAATGGTTTGTTTACATTACAAACACGGCATTTAAAGGGTTAAAAAATGCGAAAATTATTGAGTATTTGGTATTTTTATTTGCGGCTCAAGTTGATGAAATAGAAAAAAGTGTAAAAGAATGAAAAACAAACTGTATGAAAATTTTTTTGACATTATTCCACAAGTGTGCCAAAAAGGCACACTTTGTGTTTAGTAAGGGCCTTGGTGGACGGGATACCAGAGGGTTAAACAAGTATTGTCTTGAGTCAATCCTGAGCTCTACATTTTTGAATTATAATTAATTTGTGCATCTCTTTAAAAGTTTTAATTGTTTTAGACTGTTTTAGCATTTCCATGTGGGCTTTATATGTGCAAGTTAAAACTGCAAATAAAACAGAGACAAACCTACAGACTTGTTTTGAGGTTTTTATTCTTCTGACATCTGTATGCAATGATTTTAAAGCTAACTTCACCTACTGTTTTCCGGTCCAGTGTGCACACAAACACATACCGCCACAGAGACGTGCAGCGGATGAACTCCCCAGAATCCAACAGAGGCCGGCGAAGTTAAAATCTCATCATCATAAATCAAGACGCCAACAAAGGAGCAGCATTTATGAGCAACGCTCCCACATCCACAATGACCACAGACCACAGTGTGGCTGCAGGCGATGTTGTCTCCGGCATGCGTCACCTCAAAAATAAGCTTTAGAGTTAAAAGCCATTAGGCCACAACCACAGCTTCCCTTTTAACTGCCATTAGAAAACCAGTTGCAACACACTCCCTCAATGGCCTGTCCGTCTTGAGTGTTTTTCTTGGCCGTGGTTGTGCTTTAGCAGTTACTGTCAGTAAATATACGGTTGGAATCAAAAAAGTTCCTTATCTACATTGTAAAATTAGATCGTCTGCAATATGTTTATGTTTAACCCATAAAGACTCAGTACTACTTTTGTGTCAGTTCCCAAATGAATTTTTCTCTCTATTAAACCTGATTTATCACCATTTATTACAATATTATCCTCTGTATTTTGCCCTATTTTCCTATATTTAATTTAAATGTTCATGAAAACTCAGTAAATTCAAGGGTTATTATCTTCCTAAGACCCAGGAAGTGTCAGCAAAGTTCAAGCTTTTTTTTGTTTTTTATTAACCCTTTCAGTGCCTCCTCTGCCTTGGGTATCTCTTGGGTACGCCCCCTCTTCCCGGTTGATGGTGCCACTCACCCCTTCCTGATCTCTATTACCTCCTTGATCCAACGTTTGAATTTGTCTCAGATGTTAGGATCGTGCCCTTATCCCAGTCCATGATGTGGTTGTGTCTCCTGCAGTGGGACGAGGGGGCGTACACCCTCTCACACACCTGGGATTCCCTCCTCCAGAGAACACCCAAGGCGGAGGAGGCACGGTCGGCTCGACGGGCTCTGATTGGTCCGTCGAGCCGACGAGCTGATAAATGACACGTCAGCAGCACGTCGGATGACGCTTCTGAGGAAGACTGGAGTCACAGTCGAAACTGTCAAACAGGTAACATCTAAAAACTATACCTTGTCCGAACAGAAGAAAATAGTACACTGAACAACAAAAGAAACGCAAGTATGTTTCGGTATTGGTTTATATGGGAGTTTTATTATGAATATTGGTTTCATATGAGATATTTATATCCAGCTGTGAAATTTACAGTGGCAGTACATTGAATTGTGTCCATGAGCACTGAGTTGACGGTCACGGAGATGGGCCAAGCGAATATGGCGATCCTGATTACGGGTGGTCACACGTGGTCTTCCGGATCTTGGTCTGTCCCCAGTGGTCCCTGTGTCACGGAATCGTGTCCTCAGCCTACCGATGGCGGACTCGTGCACTTGCAGACGTCTGGCAACGTTGCGAGCCGTTAAACCAGCATCGAGCTTACCAATGGTGCGTTCTCTCAGATTATCATTAAGGCGAGGCATCGTGGTAATGCAGTAACTTTTGAATCTTACCATTTCTTTTTATAGCCCCCGGATAAACAAAGGGAATTGCCACTCCCATTTGTTGCTCCCACTACCATATCACTAAAAACGTACTGCACCTCCGATACTTTGTACACGTGCTCAACACCACTCGTGGTCGTGTTTGCCTGCAAACACACGCTCCAATGGTTACAACTCACTTATTTTAATGTGTATCTCAGTTGACAACTCAACAGGACAGCTGAACTCTTGCCTAAATTAACGACCAAAACTTGTGTTTCTTTTGTTGTTCAGTATATATTTACATTTGCATTTCTGTTTTTAAATTGTCATTTACATGATATCAATCAGTCATTTGGTCATCCGTTTAATACTGTTTCAGTGTTTTATAGATAGCATTTCTGCGGTTTACAGTTGATGTCCAAAGCCCGTGCAACAGAAACAGTTACAGCTGCTGACGGCACAGAGAATTCTTTTGGAAACAAAGTTGATGCATCTGTTTATAGCGGCACTGATGACGTAACAGGTCTCTAAGGGTTGTCCCATTTCATAGGGGAATGTTTAAAACTCCATTTCAAGGGGTAGTGCCAAGTGCAAGGGCCAAGGGGTAGGGGTAAAGGGGGGGGCCAAGAGGTGAACTGGGATTGGGCCTATGTCTTCAGACGCCTGTAAATTATCAGCTGGTTTTAACAGTGCATGTTGTGACGCATAGCCACTAACAAATAACATCAGTGTATTATAATGGTGACTATAGAAGATGATGCAGCTGCTGTCGAGACTGATGGAAATGGAGCCGAGAATACAGGGATGGAATAATGAGGTAGCCACCTTATCTTCACCAAAATAGTCAAATAGTCAACAAAGCATAATTATGATAAATCTGTCCTTGTGAGCTGCCTATCTATGCTCCCACATATGTTTTCACCTGAGCCTTCACTGTAAATGCAGCCACTAATCCTGCTGGTCATCAGATCAATCCATCAATCACATTTTATTTATACAGCGCCAAATCATAACAAAAGTTTTCTCATCACACTTTACATACAGAGCCGGTCGAAACAGTGGATGTACTACTACTACAAATACAAGTACTAACAGTGGATGTACTACTACAAATACAAGTACTAACAGTGGATGTACTACTACAAATACAAGTACTAACAGTGGATGTACTACTACAAATACAAGTACTAACAGTGGATGTACTACTACAAATACAAGTACTAACAGTGGATGTACTACTACTACAAATAAAAGTATTAACAGTGGATGTACTACTACAAATACAAGTACTAACAGTGGATGTACTACTACAAATACAAGTATTAACAGTGGATGTACTACTACAAATACAAGTACTAACAGTGGATGTACTACTACAAATACAAGTACTAACAGTGGATGTACTACTACAAATACAAGTACTAACAGTGGATGTACTACTACAAATACAAGTACTAACAGTGGATGTACTACTACTACAAATAAAAGTATTAACAGTGGATGTACTACTACAAATACAAGTACTAACAGTGGATGTACTACTACTACAAATAAAAGTATTAACAGTGGATGTACTACTACAAATACAAGTACTAACAGTGGATGTACTACTACAAATACAAGTACTAACAGTGGATGTACTACTACTGCAAATACAGGTATTAACAGTGGATGTACTACTACTACAAATAAAAGTATTAACAGTGGATGTACTACTACTACAAATAAAAGTATTAACAGTGGATGTACTACTACAAATACAAGTACTAACAGTGGATGTACTACTACAAATACAAGTACTAACAGTGGATGTACTACTACTGCAAATACAGGTATTAACAGTGGATGTACTACTACTACAAATCAAAAGTATTAACAGTGGATGTACTACTACTATAAATAAAAGTATTAACAGTGGATGTACTACTACTACAAATAAAAGTATTAACAGTGGATGTACTACTACAAATACAAGTACTAAAAGTGGATGTACTACTACTGCAAATACAGGTATTAACAGTGGATGTACTACTACTACAAATAAAAGTATTAACAGTGGATGTACTACTACTACAGATACAAGTATTAACAGTGGATGTACTGCTACTACAAATACAAGTATTAACAGTGGATGTACTACTACTGCAAATACAGGTATTAACAGTGGATGTACTACTACTACAAATACATGTATTAACAGTGGATGTACTACTACTGCAAATACAAGTATTAACAGTGGATTTACTACTACTACAAATACAAGTACTAACAGTGAATGTACTACTACTACAAATACAAGTACTAACAGTGGATGTACTACTACAAATACAAGTACCAACAGTGGATGTACTACTACTGCAAATACAGGTATTAACAGTGGATGTACTACTACTACTACAAATAAAAGTATTAACAGTGGATGTACTACTACTACAAATAAAAGTATTAACAGTGGATGTACTACTACTACAGATACAAGTATTAACAGTGGATGTACTACTACTACAAATACAAGTATTAACAGTGGATGTACTACTACTGCAAATACAGGTATTAACAGTGGATGTACTACTACTACAAATAAAAGTATTAACAGTGGATGTACTACTACTACTAATACAAGTATTAGCAGTGGATATACTACTACTACAAATACATGTATTAACAGTGGATGTACTACTACTACAAATACAAGTACTAACAGTGAATGTACGACTACTACAAATACAAGTACTAACAGTGGATGTACTACTACTACTACTGATACAAGTATTAACAGTGGATATACTACTACTACAAATACATGTATTAACAGTGGATGTACTACTACTACAAATACAAGTACTAACAGTGGATGTACTACTACTACAAATACAAGTATTAACAGTGGATGTACTACTACTACTACTACTAATACAAGTATTAACAGTGGATATACTACTACTACAAATACAAGTATTAACAGTGGATGTACTACTACTACTACTACTAATACAAGTATTAACAGTGGATGTACTACTACTACAAATACAAGTACTAACAGTGGATGTACTACTACTGCAAATACAGGTATTAACAGTGGATGTACTACTACTACAAATAAAAGTATTAACAGTGGATGTACTACTACTACTACTACAAATACAAGTATTAACAGTGGATGTACTACTACTACAAATACAAGTACTAACAGTGGATGTACTACTACTACAAATACAAGTACTAACAGTGAATGTACTACTACTACAAATACAAGTATTAACAGTGGATGTACTACTACTACTACTACTAATACAAGTATTAACAGTGGATGTACTACTACTACAAATACAAGTACTAACAGTGAATGTACTACTACTACAAATACAAGTATTAACAGTGGATGTACTACTACAAATACAAGTACTAACAGTGGATGTACTACTACTGCAAATACAAGTATTAACAGTGGATGTACTACTACTACAAATACAAGTACTAACAGTGAATGTACTACTACTACAAATACAAGTACTAACAGTGGACGTACTACTACTACAAATACAAGTATTAACAGTGGATGTACTACTACTACTACTACTACTAATACAAGTATTAACAGTGGATATACTACTACTACAAATACAAGTATTAACAGTGGATGTACTACTACTACAAATACAAGAACTAACAGTGGATGTACTACTACTATAAATACAAGTATTAACAGTGGATGTACTGCTACTACAAATACAAATATTAACAGTGGATGTACTACTACTACTACAAATAAAAGTATTAACAGTGGATATACTACTACTACAAATACATGTATTAACAGTGGATGTACTACTACTACAAATACAAGTACTAACAGTGGATGTACTACTACTACAAATACAAGTATTAACAGTGGATGTACTACTACTACTACTACTAATACAAGTATTAACAGTGGATATACTACTACTACAAATACAAGTATTAACAGTGGATGTACTACTACTACAAATACAAATATTAACAGTGGATATACTACTACTACAAATACAAGAACTAACAGTGGATGTACTACTACTATAAATACAAGTATTAACAGTGGATGTACTACTACTACTACAAATACAAGTACTAACAGTGGATGTACTACTACTACAAATACAAGTACTAACAGTGGATGTACTACTACTACTACTAATACAAGTATTAACAGTGGATGTACTACTACTATAAATACAAGTATTAACAGTGGATGTACTGCTACTACAAATACAAATATTAACAGTGGATGTACTACTACTACAAATACAAGTACTAACAGTGGATGTACTACTACTACTACTAATACAAGTATTAACAGTGGATGTACTACTACTGCAAATACAGGTATTAACAGTGGATGTACTACTACTACAAATAAAAGTATTAACAGTGGATGTACTACTACTACAAATACAAGTATTAACAGTGGATGTACTACTACTACTACTACTAATACAAGTATTAACAGTGGATATACTACTACTACAAATACAAGTATTAACAGTGGATGTACTACTACTACAAATACAAATATTAACAGTGGATGTACTACTACTACAAATACAAGAACTAACAGTGGATGTACTACTACTATAAATACAAGTATTTACAGTGGATGTACTGCTACTACAAATACAAATATTAACAGTGGATGTACTACTACTACAAATACAAGTACTAACAGTGGATGTACTACTACTACAAATACAAGTACTAACAGTGGATATTTGGAGAATTGAGAAGTAATTTCTCTCCCACCTTGTTACTACAAAAAAACAAAAAAGAGGTAAAAAAAAAAAAAAAAAAAAAAAAATTGAGCAAGAATACACAAGAGGTATAAAGAATAAACTATCGTAGAATAGAAATGTACACATCACTCTGTTTATGACGGCAGTGGTAGTGCAATACAGTAACGGCTATGAAGTGAATAATGGATCAAAACAACAGCAGATATGACATGTGGTGCAATGTTTGTAATAAAGTGCAATACACAGTCAGCAGCAATGTGAGAATATCACAAAGTGTACGTCTACTGAGTCTCATGCAAACAGATAATAATGTAATACCTGCCAATGACACAATAATTATAACCATTTTCAAAGTAATAAAGCCAATTATGTAAAATCACATAAATAACAAATTACAGTTTTTGAGAAAATAATGAAATAACTTCTTACATTGCTGGCTGGTTATTATGATACTTACCTATTATTACAAATATCCTTTGAAAATGTAGATAATTTATGACATTATTGGCAGGTATTGCATTATTGGTTGCTACACCAGTAAACTCAGAGCAACACATTTCTGCACTTAAAGATTCCCAAACTAAGCATTCCCCTATCTGAGGAGGGAAAAAAAGCTGTAATCCAACTTCAGCCCAAAGGAATTCATTTCAATAGAGACTGGATGTAAGCATTTCTGAATCATTAAATCACATTAGGAATCATGAGGCCAATGAAAGAAGCGACAGAAATGACAAAAAAGAGACTATTCCTAATAAATGTGGTGTCTCCTTGGGACACACATTTATAGAAAAGTGTCAAAAATTGCTGTAAATGTTTTACAGGTTGTTTTTATTGACTCGATCACTCACATCATTCGTGTCGGTATCATTTTCGTGCTGTTATGTTGTTTATGGCAGTTGGTGTTACTGTGCTGTTCGTGTTGTTTTCATTATGTTGCAGATGCTTCTCTGTATTTGACATGCCTTTAGTGAGGTCAGCACGCAACTCTTCCTCAATGTTCTTCTATTTTAATTACCTCTGCCAAGGAGCTTATGTTTTTGCCAGGGTTTGTTTGTCTGTCTGTTTGTCTGTCCGTTAGTGTGCAACATAACTCAAAAAGTTATGGACAGATTTTGATGAAATTTTCAGGGTTTGTTGGAAATGGGATAAGGAAGAAATGATTAACTTTTGGGGGTGATCCGGAAGAAATCCTGGATTCTGGATCACTTTGAAATTTTCGTTAACATTGTGGTAAATGGGGCCAAAATTTTCATTTCCCAATATCTCGCTTAATTATTGACCACAACTCATGAAATTTAACTCAGGAATTGACAATGGGGTCCTCTATCACATTTCAAAGGCTGATCCGGATCTGGTCCAGAAGGCGGATTTTATTTTAAAAAATAAATGTAGCATTTGTATCACCGATTATGTGGGGAATTTTTGCGCTTGGCGGAGGTCTGCGCTCTCCGAGTGCTTTTCTAGTTTGTTTGTTTGTCTGTCTGTTTGTCTGTCCGTTAGTGTGCAACATAACTCAAAAAGTTATGGACAGATTTTGATGAAATTTTCAGGGTTTGTTGGAAATGGGATAAGAAAGAAATGATTAAATTTTGGTGGTGATCGGGGGTGGGGGGGCCCACGGGGGGGGCGCAGACCAGAAAATTTCATCAAAATCTGTCCATAACTTTTTGAGTTATGTTGCACACTAACGGACAGACAAACAAACAAACAGACAGACAAACAAACCCTGGCAAAAACATAACCTCCTTGGCGTGGGGGGGCCCACGGGGGGGGGGGGGGGGCACTGATCAGCCTTGGTGGTGGTCTGCGCTCTCCGAGTGCTTCTAGTTAAGAATGTAATTTGCATATTGTATTGTTATGCATTTTACTTCTTTTTTTTTTTCTTACAACTGACAATCCATTAAAAGCAGCGGTGTGACCCATTTTGGGATATGATCTACAGTTTGGGAAAGGCTGATGTGTAGAAATAAGATCAGATTTCCTGTGAAAAAGGTGACATCTGGGTACTTCTATGAAAATAGGTTTATTTTGGTACCTGGCACTTTTCCAGCTTTTTTAACGCAATAATAAAAGGCGAATTTAGACATATTTCCCTCCAGGATGTACCTAATGATGACCTCAGATAAATGCAAAAAAAATGATACTCTTGCTCTGAGCCATCCCAAAATTAATGAATTTTAATCAAATATTGGGGCCTAAAACAGGACCCAAATTGGGACATGAAAAACTACCTAGGTGTCAGAATATTAGATCTGGAAAACATGGCTGTAAATGGTCTTATATACCACTATAAATAAAAACTGTTTTAATTTGATGATCCTAGTGGTTTTTCTAATCCACACATGCAGATTTTTCATGACTTTTAGTCTCATTCCAGGTTTTGTGTGCAACCCATCGTGTCCATTCGCATTACATGCAGATCCTGCCCATTTAAAGACAAATAAATCACAAGTGATTTTGCAAAAGCGGCCATTTTTGTGAAACACTCTGCCTTGAAGGATTATTTCAATTCCCACTATGTACCTGTGAGAAAACAAAAAGATGTTTGAAAAAAATAGCAATGAGTAATTTTCGTGTCTTTTGTACCGTGTTACATGCAGATTTTTGTATAAAAATAATATAAAAATGTGTTTTATCTGAAAAATAGTTTCTCTTTTATCTCAGTAAGTATTAATTTTTAAAATAGACCCACAGTGCTTCCAAACTTGTTTCATAACATTAGTCTACATCTGGTTTGAATTTTTAGCCCCCATGTCCTGTTTTTAGGACCACTTTCATAGAAGCCCCTATCTACATTTGTTACGAATTTCAATACTTCCATTCTGTTCTTTTACAGTAGTAACAATGTGCAGTGCTAGCTACAGTTAGCTTAGAAATGGATTATGCTAATGAAAACAAATGACAAACTCCATGAAAGTTCACCAACATGCATTAACTGTACATATTTCATCTTTAAAACTGCAGTGCACCAAAAAGTTAATAATACAACTGCAAAGAATCATCACCACCTCTATCTTTATAGAGTTTCTTTTTAGTTTATTCTAGCTAACCATTTGGCTTGTGAACTCTGCTCTCATCAACATAATTTGGAGCAGAACTAGAACTAGGCAGCTGTTTACTGTTAAGGCGGCCATACACTGTGCGATTATTTCGATCGTTGCACGCAGCTCCATCTCAAACTGTGCGAATCAATCGTAAAGTCAGGCTCACGATTCATGTTCTCACACTGTACGGACCGATGCTCGTATGCGACCTGATTGCTCACACTGGTAGGACCATACACCAGAGGACGCACCACACGTTCCAGTGTTGTATCCAGAAATACAACGTTAAAATACCAAGGAATCCGAAGTGCATAGACGATTGTGTATTGGCATGAGTCACAAAATGGTAATGCTAAACAAAAACCAACGAGCTGCTTTGGCAATATGTGCCATTATCTGTGAGGAATCAAAAAAGAAGAAAAGACAAAGACGTGTTTGGTGCAGGAATTGGTTGGCCAGACCAAATTGCACTAGGCCACAGGTGTCAAACATGCGGCCCGGGGGCCAAATCCGGCCCACCAAAGGTCCCAATCTGGCCCGCAGGATGAATTCACAAAGTACAAAATGCAAAAATTACCCTGAAGATAATAACAGTCAAGGGCATCAAACTCAAAAATAACAGCATAATAACCTAGAAATAATGAGTCCAAATGTTCTTCTTGGTTTAATGTGAGAAAAATCATGATATTTTGCCTCTAAATAATGGCAACACCAATTTTTTCTCTTTGATTTATTGCAAAGAATGTTAAATTCTGATATCCTTTAATAATAAAATGTCAATAACCTGAACGAATATGAACAACCTGAAATGTCTACAGAAAAATAAATGTAATTTTACCAAATTTCTGCCTGTTTAGTGTCTTTGTAGATCTGATCCGTAATGCACATGTATAAATCATAAGTTGAGGCATAATATTGATAAAATTGTACTTACTTTTCTTCAGAAATTTCAGGGTTTTTTTCAGTTATTCACATCTTTTTTTGTTTTGGATAGAAATAGTTTCATCATTTAATGTTATTTTTTGCACTAAAAAAATTGGAGTTGTCATTATTTATAGACTATTATGCTATTATTTTACTGGTCCGGCCCACTGGAGATCAAATTTGGCTGAATGTGGCCCCTGAAAGAAAATGAGTTTGACACCCCTGCACTGGGCCAATAGCCAGCGACTGTTAGCTTAGAGTTAGTTTACAGTAGCTGGCTAATATTGTATTCGCGCATGCACAGTGTGAGAATTTGAGGCGCATCGGCTCGTGGCACTGCTTTAACAGTGCGATACCTTCACGAGGAGCGAGCAGGATTTCAAACAGCTCCGTTTTTCTTGCGAACACACGATTGCTGGTCATGAGGTGTTAATGGCTTCTCCTTACCCACTCCCATGTACACTGCACGAAGCACCACACACGATTAGAGGCACATCTGGCCCGATCCCAGAAAGAGTCGCACAAGTGAGAAATCGTCTTTAAAATCGCACAGTGTATGGCCACCTTTAGAAAGACATAATACACCCCCCCCCCCCCCCTTCGCTGCATCACCTACCCAGCATCAAACAGTAAACAGACTAACTATAGGTGCAGCACTTAGTCGCTAAAAACAGAAGCTACTTCAGGGAAAGGAAAATCATGTATGCACCTTTAAATAATGTAAAGTCACAAAATGTATGTAGACTTTCTCTAAAGCCGTGGAGATATTTGAGAGGTATCTTCGAGTTGCACAGCTCAGACTGATGTACAGTGAAATCTCAGGGTGACATAAATCCATGAAGACCCAGAGCTACTTTTGTGGCAGTTTCCAAATGATTTTTCTCTCTATTTAACCATTTTTAAGCAATTTATCACCATTTATTATTATATTATGCTCTATTTTTTTTTTTTTTTTTTTTTTTTTTTTTTGCGTTTTTCAGTGAAATCAAGGTATTTTCCTGTTTTTAATTAACTGATCATGTAGATTTTCATAAAAGCTCAGATTAACCCATGAAGACCCAAACAGCCAGTGGTAACCAAATTATCTACTGATCTATAGTGTTTAATAACTTCTGATCCACTAATCCTATCAATCCATGTAAATATCTGTGTAAAACACAGTTATTCATCTTTTCACGGTCATCACATATGACCCATTTGGACGTTCAGAGGCTCCGTAGTTACCATGGAAACACCGTCATCTTCTACAAAATGGATTCACCGGTAAAACCCATGGAGTCGGATCAATGACATTGAATGGAGACACTTGTTTTTATGTTCTGTTATTGATATCTTGACTGAAAAAGTCACTTTTCCTCAGTTTTCTCTTTTTTCTGATACAATAACCTTTGAATTTACTCTGAGCTTTAATGAACATCTGTATGATCTGTGAAATAACTGGAGGAAAATTCATGATTCACATTGAAAAATGCAAAAACACAGATGACAATATAACAGAAAATAGTAATAAATCACTTAAAAAAGGTCAAATATTCATTCATTCATTTTCTGAACCTGTTTTATCCTCACCAGGGTCACGGGGGTCGCTTGGAGCATATCCCAGCTACTTAAGGACGAAGGGCGATGGTCAAATATTGAGAAAAATTTAGTTAGGAACTGCCACAAAAGTAGAACTGGGGGAAATTACAGGATGGGGAAGCAAAATTTACAATATTTTGAGGCAGGGATTGAAAGACAGTGTATGACCAATTAGTTTATTGAAAGTCATGAGAATTTATTTGCCACAAGAAAATTGACATAATAGAAAATGTTTTTATTCTATGTGTCCTCCTTCTTTCTCAATAACTGCCTTCACACGCTTCCTGAAACTTGCGCAAGTGTTCCTCAAATATTCGGGTGACAACTTCTCCCATTCTTCTTTAATAGTATCTTCCAGACTTTCTCATAATAGTTTTGCTCATAGTCATTCTCTTCTTTCCATTATAAACAGTCTTTATGGACACTCCAACTATTTTTGAAATCTCCTTTGGTGTGACGAGTGCATTCAGCAAATCACACACTCTTTGACGTTTGTTTTCCTGATTACTCATATGGGCAAAAGTTTCTGAAAAGGTATGGATAATAGTGTTAGGTATGATTATGACATCAATATATGTTTGGTTTCAGAACAATTGACGTAGTGTCTGCTGAGAAAAAACAACTAAATGTTCATTGTAAATGTTGCTTCCCCACCCTGTAATTATATCAAAAACAGAGAAAACTGAAGAAAAAGTAACTTTTCCAGCAAATACATCATCAACTAAACATAAACCAAGTATTTCCATCCACTTTCATTTATCAAATTTCATGGGTTTTACTGGTGAATCAATGTTGTAGAACACAGGTGTCAAACAAATACAAAGGGTCAAAGGGTCCAATCCGGCCCGTTGGATGAATTTGTGAAATGCAAAAATTACACTGAAGAAATTAACAATCAAGGATGTCTAAATGATTTTAATTCAGATTCCACATACAGTCCAATTAGATCTCACCAGTAAAACACTATCATATTAACCCTTTCATGCACAGTGGTCACTCCAGTGGACAGTTCTTCTCCAGCCGTTCTCTTGTGTATTCAGGGTTTTGGTTGTTTTAGTTCCATATCAGACAAACACAGTGGACACTTATGCACCATCCCATAATACACTGACATTCAGACCATTACTGTAACTTTGCTGTTCTTGATAAACCTGATCTGCAGTGACATGTTTTAGTGTAAATCAACTGCTAATTGTTATTAGACTGTAACTGACAGGTATTTTTTAAACTTTTTTTTTTTTGCATATTATCTCCATGCAGTGAATAATAACTAGTATTAGAGTATGTTCAAATGTGAGAAAACATCTGATTAGCAGCATTAAAAATGTTTTTATTGCATAGTTTTCCATATCATTTTCTGATATTAGATTTTAAATACATGTTTCTTTGCTTCAAAAATTAAATACATGGTGTCCAGCTGAGTGGAAATTTTTGTAACTTTTTTTTTTTTTTTTAAATCAATCACATTGTTTTGTTTTGGGTTTTTTTTATGTCTAAAGAGGAATAAAAACACTGCAGAAAAATATCTTGACTACATTTCACATAATTAGAGCATGAAAGGGTTAAACCTACAAATAATGAAAACAGCTAATTTTCTCTTTGTTTTAGTGTAAAAAAGTAAATTTACATGAAAATGTTTATATTAAACTATTCTTTTACAAAAAATGTGAATAATCTGAAATGTCTTAAGATAAGTAAATGCAATTTTACCAATATTCTGCCTGTTATTAAATGTTTTGTGCATTTTTAATTGTAATGTAAGTTGTAAGGCACGTGTGTAAAGGATAAACTAATAATCTGAGGCATAATATTGTTAAAATTGCGCTTGTTTTACTTAAGATGTTTCCAGTTGTTCATAATATTCAGAGTTTTGTAGATGTAAACATTATCATAATTTAATTTTAGTTTTTTCACTGTTAGTATTTTACTAGTCCGGCCCTCTTGAGATCATATTGGGCTGAATGTGGCCCCTGACTAAAATGAGTTTGACACCCCTGTTGTAGAAGATGATGGTGTTTCCATGGTAACTACGGAGCCTCTGAACGTCCAAATCGATCATATCTGATGGCCATGAAAAGATGACAAACTCCATTTTACAACAATTACTTACATGTATTGATAGGTTTCGTGGATCAACAGGTATTAAACACTTTAGGAGGAGATGCTTGTGGTTGCCGGTGGATGTTTGGGTCTTTATGGGTTAAAGTTGAAACAGAGCTTTGGCCTATAAGCAGTGCACAGTGCGAATCTTACATCTAATACTGAAGTCGTCTGGCGGCTGCCTTTCTCGCTCTCCGTGGGCTTTACGCGACTCGCCATCGATCTCCGGCATCGCTCTCATTCATCTTCTCAAATCACCTTTTTAAATCTGTTTCACATAAACGGGGTGGAAGCGAACGTCTTCTGTTGAAATGTAGCTGAGCCGGCGGCGTGCACAGCTGCAGATTTATGTCTGTCTGAGGCGGCGGGCGTCTTTCACAGCGAGGCCTCGGGGAAGTGACAGAATTATTCAGTCAGCGAGTGTCTCAACCACCCCCCCGCCCCACCAATGAAGGTAAAACATTATGACTGGACTCTATTCCCGAAGCAGACCTTCTTCGTAATGTATTCCTACTAATGTATCAGGGATGTGCGATAAAACATGAGTCAAAGCACTTTTGTTCATAGCGTAAAACCTTCTGGCATCGCTGTATGTGAGGGGTGACAGAGGTAAAAGCAAGGAAGAGGAGTGCAGAGATATGAAACATGTAAAAGGGAAATGGAAAAAAAAAAAAAAGCAGCTTTTGGATGAGAAATTGAAAAAGAGAAAAATATATCCTGAGAGGAAGCTGGTGCCGCTGGCTACCCCGCTGTCATGTACCCTACCTGCATCACGTTCTCTATTTGTGGCTCAGACCTCTGTCAGGAACTGCACTCAAAAAAATTATTCTTGGCTCTAATAAACATGAAGTAATATTTTAAAGTAAAATGTAACTGAAATATATGAAATTTAAAGTTTATTTATCCGAAAAAGTCAAACATAATGTGAATATGCTTAGTATAAAGTGAATCTAAGCAAATAAAGTAAACTTTATTAACTAGATCACACTGAGCGTCACAGTCAAACACAGTTTATGTAAAAATTTGCATTAACTAAAGCAAATCGGACTGAAGGTATTTAATTTATTCATATTGACTCAATATGATAGAGAAAACATTGTATTAAATGCAACTCTTTATATTAAACTTATGTAATAAAATTACATGGAAAATTTACATGTAATTGAAATACATAAAGTCAACATTTTTGGCTTAATTATTTTTTTGAGTGTGGTGTCAGGGCTATAAAAACCAAGATCTGAACCATTCTAAAGCATCTAAGCACACACTATGTATATAACCTGGGTCCAGCCCTGCCTTAACCCTTTCATGCACGAATTATGAGAAACTTAATCAAAATTTTTTCCTGAGTGTTTTTATTCCTCTTAAGGCATGAAAAAAAACAATATAATTGATTTTTCTTTCTTTTTTTTTTTTTTTTTTTTTTTTTATGAACCTACTTTTCATGGAGTTGCAAAAATGTCCACTCAGCTAGACACCATTTGTTTAATTTTTGAAGCTCAGAAACATGTATTTACTGACATACTGTGTGAAAACTATGAAATAAAAGCATTTTTAACCTCCTGAGACCCAGAAATACATTTTTGTCCTCAGTAGGGGACAAAAGTTTGACAGTTTTACTTAAAAAATACTGTCCATTGTAAAGGACATCCCATTAAAAAAAATAAATAAAAATAATTTTTAAAAAATTCTCGGGAAAAAAAAAACAAACAAAAGAAAAAAAAAATGCAGTATTATGTAGTTTCCATCACGACAATTGTTTAATGGAAAAAAGCAAAAAATTTCATTTTCCTGGGTCTCAGGAGGTTAATGTTGCTAATCTGATGTTTTCTCACATTTGAACATACTATAATACTAGTTATTACTGAATCAGATAATATGCAAAAGAAAAAAAAACAAAAACTGTTAATTACAGTCTAATAACAATTAGTAATTAATTTAGTTAAAAGAACAGGAAAGTTACAGGAATGTCAGTGTATGGGATGATGCATGAGTGTCCACTGTGTTGGCTGATATGGAACTAAAACAACAAAACCATGAATATACAAGAGAACAGCTGGAGAAGAACTGTCTACTGTAGTGACCACTGTGCATGAAAGGGTTAAAGACCCATAAAGACCCAAACATCCACCAGCAACCAAAAGCATCTACTGATCTAAATTGTTTTAAAAAAAAATGAAAAATGATGTTGATCCATCTATATTTTACAAAAAATGTCATTTTTTCTTCAGTTTTTTTTTTTCAGTTTTGATAAAATAACTTTGTCAGGATCTGTGCCTGTGTGACCCTCACTTCGTCCTTCTCCTAATCATCATCATCAGACTCACCTGCTGGCGCTGCATGGCTGCAGCCAATTACCTCCAGTCTATTTAAGGCTTTGGTTTGCAGCCATGCAGCGCTGGTCCATTTCTCTTCATTCCTTTCCATAGCCCGGACATTTATCCATATTCATCTACGGACTCTGATTCAGGTTTTGTATGTTGTTTTTTATGGACTCTGCCTTAGTTTTTGTGTTAGGTTTTTCGTTGTTTGGTTTTAATTTTTGTTAAATAAACTTGTGTTATTTTTTTCCCTTCAGTACTGTGCATTTGATTCCTCTCTTTTCCTCCCCGTTGTGACAAACTTTTGATTTTACTCTGAGCTTTGATGAACATCTTCATGACCAGTAAATTTAACAGGAAAATAGATGGTTTTCACTGGAAAAAATGCAAAATTCAGAGGATAATATTATAGGAAATTGTGATAAATCACTTCAGAAAGGTTAAACAGAGAGAAAAAATCATTTGAGAACTGATACCAAAGTCACACTAGGACCCTTAAGGGTTAAAAAATTAACCTTCAACTTCTTAACCCATAAAGACCCAAACAGCCACCAGCAACCAAAAGCATCTACTGATCTAAACTCTTTAATACCTGTTGATCCATCTATATTTTACAGAAGAAGTCATTTTTTCTTCAGTTTTTTTCAGTTTTGATATAATAACTTTTGATTTTACTCGGAGCTTTTATGAACATCTTCATGACCAGTAAATTTAACAGGAAAATAGATGGTTTTCACTGGAAAAAATGCGAAATTCAGAGGATAATATTATAGGAAATTGTGATAAATCACTTCAGAAAGGTTAAACAGAGAGAAAAAATCATTTGAGAACTGATACCAAAGTCACACTAGGACCCTTAAGGGTTAAAAAAATAACCTTCAACTTCTTAACCCATAAAGACCCAAACATCCACCAGCAACCGAAAGCATCTACTGATCTAAACTCTTTAATACCTGTTGATCCATCTATATTTTACAGAAAAGTCATTTTTCTTCAGTTTTTTTTTCAGTTTTGATATAATAACTTTTGATTTTACTCTGAGCTTTTATGAACATCTTCATGACCAGTAAATTTAACAGGAAAATAGATGGTTTTCACTGGAAAAAATGCGAAATTCAGAGGATAATATTATAGTAAATGGTGTTAAATCACTTCAGAAAGGGTAAATAGAGAGAAAAATTGATTTGAGAACTGATACCAAAGTCACACTAGGTCCCTTAAGGGTTAAATAAAATATCCTTCACCTTCTTAACCCATAAAAACCCAAACATCTACCGTCTACCAAAACCATCTATTGACCTAAACTGTTTAATACCTTTTGATCCATTAATCCTATCAATACATGTAAATAATTGGGGTAAAAAACAGTTTGTCATCTTTTCATGGTCATCAGATATGACCCATTTGAACGTTCAGAGGCTCCGTAGTTACCGTGGAAACACCGTCATCTTCTACAACATTGATTCACCAGTAAAACCCACGGAGTTGGATCAATGACAGCGGCTGGAGATGCTATAGTTATTGATATATTTCACTTTAAAAGTCACTTTTTCTTCAGTTTTCTCTGTTTTTAATATAATAACCCTCAGCTTTAACCCTTTATAGGGCACTCATAGAAATACTATGAAATTCAAAATTTCAACTTTTGGTTGTTGTTGGAGGACATAAGACTTTATTACTTTTGTGAATGTTTTTTTTTTTTTTAAGTTTATTGTTAAGTACAAAATCAGGGTCAATGAAGTTACCATATTTGGTTCTTTACCCATAAGTGGCAAAAAATAAATAAATGAAATAAAATACAAAATACAAGAAGTAAATATAAAAAACACAAGAAAAAACACATGTAAGGTGAAAGGAACATGTATTTTAGAACATTACACCAACATAAGTGCTGATCCAGACCCCTGTCCACATCCACATGATCCCTTTGAACATCATTCCTTACATTAGTACCATTACTTCATGCAGGGGTGCTGCTACCAATTGTGGGCCCCATGAAAAGTAAATGTTATGGACCCTCCATAAAATTAAATATCTTGTCGATCTGTCAGAGCGGGAGTGGGGGGGTGGTCCATAACTAACATAACTAACGCTGGCGTGAAACAAATGTGAAACTTTACATACTTTCAACGTCCGACTCCCGGGATCTTATGCAGCGGATCTTCTACAAATTTTTTACAACTGTTAACCTGTATCCACTGGACCCCCTCCACTGCTCTATGGGGCCCCCACAAATACTGGGCCCTATGAATTTGTCATGTTTACCCCCCCCTTAACGGCACCCCAGACTTCATGGTACCTAACAAAGCAGATACACTAACTGTTCATGCAGAGGTGGACCTTACAGACCCTGTAGACCACATTGGACCTGAGATTGTTGACTCACTGTCCTCACTGGAACTGTTGCTGCCAGTATCTTGTAATATATGCAGAAATTTCCAAAAATAGTCACCTGCCCGATAGAAGGTTAACTGAGCTTGAACATCTACATGATGAGGGAATTAAATATAAGAAAATACATGATTTACACTGAAAAATGCAAAATATCGAGAATGATATTATAATAAATGGTGATAAATTGCTTAATAAAGGTTAAATATAGAGAAAAATATCATTTGGGAACTGCCACCAAAGTTGCACTGGGTCTTTCTGGGTTAAAAAAATAAGAAATTGTGAGGCCAGAGATGCAGCGCTGCAGCTCTGACTCAGAAACCGCTGCTCGCTGCGATGCTAAACACACAGGACGCAATTTGTCTTGTTTTCATGTATCGTCTGGCTCTTTTTCATAAGAATCGGCGCGTGTTAGAGGAATATTACAGAGGGAGAGTCACATTACACACACACAATGTGGATGAGAGCGTCTCCGTCTGAACAAAAATGAGGTCTTTCACTGCTTTGATAATGCCTTTCCTCATGTTACATCATTTTGATGGGTTAGCGTTGTTTTAGGAGGCGCTTATTAGTAATTCATCAGGAATGAATTAATGGAAAAAAAAAAAAAGAGACTACGCCAATTGTTCTTTTTCTTTCTTGTGGTGGTGAAGTTTCTTTCAGAGATTAGATTCTGTTCTCAGCGAAGTTGACACATGGGTCTTGGGAGAAGCCGAGTATCTGAAATTTCATCACCTGAAATTAAAGATGAAAACTTAAGGTCAGGGAAAATGTCATCATGGTTGGATTTGGATGAGAGGTGAGGAAGACGAGACCTTTATTAGGACTCACACAATCAGTAGTTCTTCAGGCTAACCACAACCAGCCACCAGTAACCAAAAGCATCTACTGATATACAGGGTGTCCCATAAGTCTCCATACATTGGAAAAATAAACGTTTCTTGACATAAACCATTTTTATTTATATAATATGCTCTATATGACTGCCATTTTGTCGGGAACACATTTCAATGCGTGTCCTCCACTGCTGAAGAACTATAAAGAAGAAATATAAAGAAATACATGTTAGAACCATATGTATTATGTCTCCTATGTATGGAGACTTATGGGACACCCTGTAGTAGCTTTAAAGCAGGGGTGTCCAACATATGGCCCGGGGGCCAAAATCGGCCCACCACAGGATTCAGTCCGGCCCATGGGATAAATTTTTGAAATGCAAAAATTACACTGAAGATATGAATCATTTTAGTTCAGGTTCCACAAACAGACCATTATGATCTACAGTGGATCAGACCAGTAAAATACTATTATAATAGCTTACGAATAATGACAACTACAAACATTTCCCTTTGTTTTAGTGTAAAAAATATTTGCATTTACAAACTATTCTTTCAAAAAAAAAATGTGTAAAAGCTGAAATGTGTAATGTGAAGTCAGTGTGATTTCACCAATATTATTCCTGTTATTATTGTTGTATTAATTCTATTTATTCTATTGTATCTTGGAGGGAAGGGTGCAATGTGTGGACTAGGTGTAATGGATAATTGTGATTATGCTGACTTCAAGATTTTGTGACTGAGTTGTTTTGTGACTGTATGTGTCTGAATGTGAATGCAGCAATGTGTACGAGGGCTGTTCAATAAGTTCATGGCCTCACCCAGAAATACTGGTTGTTATAATACAGGATGTGACATTCTTTCGTGATGGGATAGTGATGCTTGAACATCGATGGACCAAGTGCATTGCTGTAAATGGAGATTATGTTGAAAAATAAAATATAAATTATCAGTCTGTGTTGTTCTGTTCTGGGTGAGGCCATGAACTTATTGAACGGCCCTCATAGCACTGTTGTCCAAAACAAATTTCCCATATGGGACAAAGTTTATGCTGGTCCTGATTAAATGTTTTGTGTATTTGTAAATACACCAAAGGGCTGCCCTTTGTCACCGGTTCTGTTCATAATTTTTATGGACAGAATTTCTAGGCGCAGCCAGGGGCCGGAGGGGGTCCGGTTTGGGGACCACAGGATTTCATCTCTGCTTTTTGCAGATGACGTTGTCCTGTTGGCCTCATCGAACCTGGACCTTCAGCGTGCCCTGGGGCGGTTTGCAGCCGAGTGTGAAGCGAGCGGGATGAGGATCAGCACCTCCAAATCCGAGGCCATGGTTCTCGACCGGAAAAAGGTGGTCTGCCCTCTCCGGGTCGGTGGGGAGTCTTTGCCCCAAGTGGAGGAGTTCAAGTATCTTGGGGTCTTGTTCACGAGTGAGGGAAGGATGGAGCGTGAGATTGACAGACGGATCGGTGCAGCGTCTGCAGTGATGCAGTCGCTGTATCGGTCGGTTGTGGTAAAGAAGGAGCTGAGCCGAGAGGCGAAGCTCTCGATTTACCGGTCAATCTACGTTCCTACCCTCACCTATGGTCATGAGCTTTGGGTCATGACCGAAAGGACAAGATCCCGGATACAAGCGGGTCGAAATGAGTTTCCTCCGCAGGGTGGCTGGGCGCACCCTCAGGGATAGGGTGAGGAGCTCAGTCACCAGGGAGGAGCTCGGAGTAGAGCCGCTGCTCCTCCGCGTCGAGAGGGGCCAGCTGAGGTGGCTCGGGCATCTGTTTCGGATGCCTCCTGGACGCCTCCCTGGGGAGGTGTTCCGGGCATGTCCCACCGGGAGGAGACCTCGGGGAAGACCCAGGACACGTTGGAGAGACTATGTCTCTCGGCTGGCCTGGGAACGCCTCGGGGTCCCCCCGGAAGAGCTGGAGGAGGTGTCTGGGGAGAGGGAAGTCTGGGCATCCCTGGTAAGACTGTTACCCCCGCGACCCGGCCCCGGATAAGCGGAAGGAAATGGATGGATGGATGGTATTTGTAAATCCACTATGATCTGTAAGTTGTCATGTACATGTGCAGTTTTTCATAATTCATGCATGAAAGGGTTAAAATTCATCACTTTCCAAAGGGTTATGAAGGCAATATTCTCCAAACCACATGGGGGCAGTCTCTATAAACCCTAAGCAATACAATGAAAAAAAAAAAAAAAAAAAAGTATCATCTTAGTTTTAGAATTTGGACTGCTCTGTGATCTCAAAGTTAACCTCCTAAGACCCAGCTATGCATTTTCTGTGCATGTTTATGGACAAGAGCTTCACGTTTTTATAAAAAAAAATTAAAAAATTAAAAAAAAAAAAAAAAAAAAAAAAGTCTGCAAAGGGCATTCCTACGGTGGCCCAGAGGTGCAACAGGCCAAAAAATTATCCACTAGACAAAAAAATTATCTACTACAAGAAAAAAAAAGAGAACAGCCTAAAAAAAATTATCCACGAGATGAAAAAAATTATCTACTACAAAAAAAAAAGAGAACAGCCTAAAAAAATTATCCATGAGATGAAAAAAATTATCTACTACAAGAAAAAAAAAAAAAAAGAGAAAAACAGCCCAAAAAAATTATCCACTATAAGGAAAAAAAAAAGAGAACAGCCTAAAAAAATTATCCACTAGACAAAAAAATTATCTACTGCAAGAAAAAAAGAGAACAGCCTAAAAAAATTATCCACTATAAGAAAAAAAAGAGAACAGCCCAAAAAAAATTATCCACTAGATGAAAAAAAAAATCCCCTATAAGAAAGAAAAGAGACCAGCCAAAAAATGTATCCACTAAAAGAAAAAAAAGAGAACAGGCAAAAAAAAAATTATCTACTAGCCCAAAAAATTATTCACTATAAGAAAAAAAAAAAAAAAAGAACAGGTGAAAAAAAATTATCTACTATGAGAAAAAAAAAGAGAGCAGCCCAAAAAAATATCCACTATAAGAAAAAAAAAAACATCATCCACCTTTTCAATTACGGGGGCGTTGTTTACCCGAAAGGTGCCTTGCTTTAAAATTAAGGCCACCACAAAAAATAAAAGGATAGGCTGAAAAATTTTAAGGCTTTCGGCTAATGTGGCTAATGCTAAGGAAGTACCCCACCGGAAGTGGAGGTCATGCGCTAAAAAATAAAGTTATTTTAAAATATAGATATTTCCATTAATATAGTTTGCAAAGCAGTTAAATGATTAAATACGGTTCCAGTGTCTGCTCAAGGTTAGGCATGGGCGTTAAATGGTTAAGGTTAGGGTTAGGGTATGGTTGGGGTTAGTTTTCAGTGGTAAATGGCCCTTGTGTGCACTGTGTGAAGGTTTGTTGCTAAGCTAATGCTAACGCGAAAAGTTGACGGCAACTTTGTGAACTGCCAGTGCGAGTAAACAATTTTGTGATTACGGTGTTGAATTGTTCAACTGCCTGACATTCAATATCATTTTTGATGAATATTCGCTACAAGAAGTTCTAAAATTATTTTATTTTGAGAGGAGGAGAAGAGGAGCTTCCTGTGGAGCTCCACTATCATGGAATCGCCCATTTGTTGAGAGACAGCAAGTGCATATTGCGGCACCAACACCTGGTGCCGTGGCACCTCGGCTGGTGCCGCGAGGTACCGTGGCACCACGGGTGCCGCGACGTACCGCGGTACCACGGCTCGGTGCCAGGTACCCCAGCACGGCACCGCGTACCATGGCTCGGTACCACAGCTCAGCTAGTTGCCAGGTGCCGAGGCACTGCGGTACCACGGCACACATCTTTATCTCCACAAAATGTCCTTCTTGATCTAGTGTTAGTGAAGACACTCCGTTTGAGTTGAGGAGGAGAGGTCTACCTGCAAACAAATGGGCAATGCCATGATAGTGGAGCTCCACAGGAAGCTCCTCTTCTCCTCCTCTCAAAATAAAATAACACAAAGTTGCCGTCAACTTTTCGCGTTAGCATTAGCTTAGCAACGAACCTTCACACAGTGCACACAAGGGCCATTTACCACTGAAAACTAACCCCAACCATACCCTAACCCTAACCTTAACCATTTAACGCCCATGCCTAACCTTGAGCAGACACTGGAACCGTATTTAATCATTTAACTGCTTTGCAAACTATATTAATGGAAATATCTATATTTTAAAATAACTTTATTTTTTAGCGCACGACCTCCACTTCCGGTGGGGTACTTCCTTAGCATTAGCCATATTAGCCGAAAGCCTTAAAATTTTTCAGCCTATCCTTTTATTTTTTGTGGTGGTCTTAATTTTAAAGCAAGACACCTTTCGGGTAAACAGCGCCCCCGTAATTGAAAAGGTGGATGATGTTTTTTTTTTTTCTTATAGTGGAAATTTTTTTGGGCTGCTCACTTTTTTTTCTCATAGTAGATAAATTTTTTCACCTGTTCTTTTTTTTCTTATAGTGAATAATTTTTTGGCTAGTAGATAATTTTTTTTTTTTGCCTGTTCTCTTTTTTTTTCTTTTAGTGGATAATTTTTTTGGCTGGTCTCTTTTTTTTCTTATAGGGGATTTTTTTTTTTTTTCATCTAGTGGATAATTTATTTTAGGCTGTTCTCTTTTTTTTTTCTTACAGTGGATAATTTTTTTGGGGCTGTTCTCTTTTTTTTCTTGTTGTAGATAATTTTTTTCATGTAGTGGATAATTTTTTTTAGGCTGTTCTCTTTTTTTTCTTATAGTGGATAATTTTTTTAGGCTGTTCTCTTTTTTTTCTTGTAGTAGATAATTTTTTTCATGTAGTGGATAATTTTTTTTAGGCTGTTCTCTTTTTTTTCTTATAGTGGATATTTTTTTAGGCTGTTCTCTTTTTTTTCTTGAAGTAGATAATTTTTTCATCTAGTGGATAATTTTTGGGCTGCTCTCTTTTTTTCTCATAGTAGATAAATTTTTTCACCTGTTCTTTTTTTTCTTATAGTGAATAATTTTTTGGGCTAGTAGATAATTTTTTTTTTTTTGCCTGTTCTCTTTTTTTTTTCTTTTAGTGGATAATTTTTTTGGCTGGTCTCTTTTTTTTCTTATAGGGGATTTTTTTTTTTTCATCTAGTGGATAATTTATTTTAGGCTGTTCTCTTTTTTTTTTTCTTACAGTGGATAATTTTTTTGGGGCTGTTCTCTTTTTTTTCTTGTTGTAGACAATTTTTTTCATGTAGTGGATAATTTTTTTTAGGCTGTTCTCTTTTTTTTCTTATAGTGGATAATTTTTTTAGGCTGTTCTCTTTTTTTTTCTTGTAGTGGATAATTTTTTTTAGGCTGTTCTCTTTTTTTCTTATAGTGGATATTTTTTTAGGCTGTTCTCTTTTTTTTCTTGAAGTAGATAATTTTTTTCATCTAGTGGATAATTTTTTTTAGGCTGTTCTCTTTTTTTTTTCTTGTAGTAGATAATTTTTTTCATCTAGTGGATAATTTTTTTAGGCTGTTCTCTTTTTTTTCTTATAGTGGATAATTTTTTTGGGCTGTTCTCTTTTTTTTTCTTGTAGTAGATAAT
Organism: Sphaeramia orbicularis; assembly: GCF_902148855.1. NCBI lineage: Eukaryota > Metazoa > Chordata > Actinopteri > Kurtiformes > Apogonidae > Sphaeramia > Sphaeramia orbicularis. Next base: position 24,365,468 of record NC_043959.1, on the reverse strand, counting down.
TTTTTTTCATCCGTGGATAATTTTTTTAGGCTGTTCTCTTTTTTTTCTTATACTGGATAATTTATTTGGGCTGTTCTCTTTTTTTTCTTGTAGTAGATAATTTTTTTCATCTAGTGGATAATTTTTTTAGGCTGTTCTCTTTTTTTCCTTGTAGTAGATAATTTTTTTCGTCTAGTGGATAATTTTTTGGCCTGTTGCACCTCTGGGCCACCGTACATTCCATAAAAAAAGCATCTGAAAAAAATGTTGCATCATGATGTTTCCTATATAGGCAATTATTTAATAAAAAGTAAAAATTTAAAAAAGCCAAAACGTGTACTTTCCTGGGTCTCCGAAAGTTATATTTTTTAAAATAATTCAAAATTAATTCAACTTTAGCCAAATGTTGAGTAATAAATCAATCTAAAAAAAAAAATCTAGATACTTTTTTTCATAATTCATGCATGAAAGGGTTAAATTTCATCACTTTCCAAAAGGTTATGAAGGCAATATTCTCCAAACCACATAGGGGCAGTCTCTATAAACCCTAAGCAAAACAATGAAAAAAAAAAGGTATCATTTTAGTTTTAGAATTTGGACTGCTCTGTGATCTCAAAGTTAACCTCCTAAGACCCAGTTATGGATTTTCTGTGCATGTTTGTGGACAAGAGCTTCACGTTTTTATAAAAAAAAAATTTTTTTTTAAATGTCTGCAAAGGGCATTCCATAAAAAAAGCATCTGAAAAAAATGTTGCATCATGATATTTCCTATATAGGCAATTATTTAATAAAAAATTTAAATAAAAAAAAGCCAAAACGTGTACTTTCCTGGGTCTCAGAAAGTTAAGTATCTTTTTAATAAAACCATATATATTTTTAAATAGTTCAAAATGCATTTCAACTTTAGCCAAATGTTGAGTAATAAAATCAATCTAAAAAAAAAAAAAAATCTAGATACTTTTTTTCATAATTCATGCATGAAAGAGTTAAATTTCATCACTTTCCAAAAGGTTATGAAGGCAATATTCTCCAAACTACATGGGGGCAGTCTCTATAAACCCTAAGCAATACAATGAAAAAAAAAGGTATCATTTTAGTTTTAGAATTTGGACTGCTCTGTGATCTCAAAGTTAACCTCCTAAGACCCAGTTATGGATTTTCTGTGCATGTTTGTGGACGAGAGTTTCACATTTATTTATATATATATATATATATACTATAATATATATTATATATATATATATATATATATACAAAGTCTGCAAAGGACATTCCATAAAAAAAATGCATCTGAAAAAATTGTTGCATCATGGTGTTTCCAATATAGGCAATTACTTAATTAAAAAAATTTAAAAATTAAAAAAAAAAAAAAAAGCCAAAATGTATACTTTCTTGGGTCCCGGAAAGTTAAATATTTTTTAAACAATTCAAAATGCATTTCAAACTTTAGCCAAATGTTGAGTAATAAATCAATATTAAAAAAAAAAATCTAGATACTTTTTTTTCATAATTCATGCATGAAAGGTTCAGATTCACCCCCTGTGAAGACACCATTCACACCTGGATGAAACCAGAGGATTGTCGTTGCTGTATCCAGACATGGTTTGTGTGTTATTTGAAACTAAAAACTATCCAAAAACAGGAATCTTGAACGGCTTGAGCGTTTTATTTATTGTTGTCAGACTGAGCTGCTGTTTAGAGACGGAAGTACACTGTCAGAGAAAACAAGACTTGGCTGTTAACAACCGTTAAGCATCAGTGGTGGCCACAGTCTGTTGGCCTCCAAATGTTGACACTCCATTCATCAAGCATTTTCTTCTGCCTCTAGAGAACCGACTGGACTTCTACTGATTCACTGCTTGGGCCCGCAACACTATCAAGCTGTTGAAATAACACTGACTTCTGTCTGTTGATGTCCAACTGGGCATGTCCACACTCTGAGCCTTACCCACATATTTCATCCAGAATGCTGCAGTGGCTTCAACACAGTCTCCTACAACACACATCTATACAGTACTCTTCTTCTTTATACCATATACGTTGGAGAAAACTCAGTTGTCTGGGTTATGTGTGCTGTTTTCATGCTGATTCAAGGCTGACTGATATTACAAGTTTAGTTCATGTTTGTTTGACACAATTCTATGAAAAACACGACTAATATACACATGACTGCGAGGCTCTGGCTATGAAACACAGTCTCGTCAAACTGGACGAAGCCGGCTGTCACCACTGATTTATATTCATTGGTATCATTATATGAACGTATGTAAAAATAGGACCTGTATCTTACTGACATGTTCTATCAAAAATCAATAACTTGAATTTGCAAGGTTATCACATTCTGCCAAATGTCACAATTTAGCAGGAATTAACCTTTTCTAAGCGACCGACACTCATCTGCACAGATTCAATGTCAATGACAGTTAATTGGTGTTTGTTGAATCTGTAATTATATATTTGCTAGTGCTGTCAAACGATTACAATTTTAAATCAGATTAATCACAATTAAATATCAGTCATTTTTAATCTATATTAATTGTGTTTCATTTTGCATGAACAAACAAACTCAAGAAAGAAGGGAATAAATATGCACTTAACATGTAAATTAAAACACCTTCAGCAGTTTCGACAAAACAACTTTAAACAACTGTTCTGTCTTGTTTTTTTTTTTTTTGTTTTTATCCTCATATTTCCTTGCAGAGTGTCTTCCATCTTTATGGGTTGCTTCTGCTGCCTGTCACTACCAGATCAACTGCCCATTTGTTCATGTGTGATGGGAACTCTACTTGGACAAAGTGCCCGAAATTTTATTTTATTTATTTATTTTACGTTTATTTAACCAGAAAGTCCCATTGAGATGAGGAATCTCTTTTGCAAGGGAAATGCATTGCAGAAATGTTCAGTCTCTCTGTGCTGCAGATGGGGTAACTGCATTAAATTTTTAATCAGATTAATCATGATGATGGATAATCTGTTAAGATAATTTTGACAGCCCTAGTATTTACTGCAGTATTTATGTATCAATGTATTAATGTAAATATGTAAATAGTATCAATGTTCTGGCTTCTTCCTACTCCCTTTCAGGCACAACAGTTGTTCTTTTTTTTCTATTATTTGATTTTTTTTGTGTATTATTTATCATTATTATTATTATTATTATTTTTCTGTTGTTTGATTTTTTATTTGTGTATTTTTCATTATTATTATATTATTATTATTATTATATTATTGTTCCATACGTTTTGTATTATGTCTGTGTCTGAAATAAATTAACCTAAACGTAAATATGTAAATATTGTAAATATTTACATTTTAAAAAAATCTAATTCTCTATTTATATGAGACTGATCTCATGAAATCAATTTTTAAATATAAAAAAGCTAAAATTGTCAATTTCCTGGGTCTCAGGAGGATATTATGTCCATGAAATGAGTAATAACTAGTATTAGAGTATGAGAAAATGTGAGAAAACATCAGATTAGCTGCATTAAAAATGTTTTTGTTTAATAGTTTTCACGCAGTATATCACTTTCTGATTATGGGTTTTAAATGCATGTTTCTTTGCTTCAAAAATTTAACACATGGTGTCCAGTTGAGTGGACATTTTTTGTAACTCCATAAAAAATAGGTTCATAAAAAAAAAAAAAAAAATCAATTGCATTGCTTTTTTCATGCCCAAAGAGGAATAAAAACAACAAAATATTGACGAAGGTGCTCATAATTCGTGCATGAAAGGATTAAATTTTTCTTGATCTTTACTTCTATTTAAATTATCTTTTTGCACAAATTGAAACAAAGACACAATATCAATATTTGCCCTATGACAGTCATGCACAGTCTACTTAACTGCACAGAGCTTCTCTATTCATTCCTGCGGTTGATCATGTGTCTTAGTTGCTTGGAAACCATTGTTGATTCTATAAAACAAATGGTCAGGATGGAAGTTTTCACAAGGTCTGAATGAGAAGCACAAGTAACCACTGCATCAGAAAACAGTTTTTTTTTTTTTTGTTTTGTTTTTTGAAAGATGTTTTTGCAATCATAAAGACCCAGTGCTACTTTTATGTCAATTCCCAAATGCATTTTTCTCTCTATTTAACCTTTTTAAGTGATTTTTCATCATTTATTATAATATTCTCCTCAGTATTTTGATTTTTTTTTCCAGTGAGAATCAGGTATTTTCCTATATTTAATTTACTGATCATGTCGATGTTCATAAAAATTCAGATTAAACTTAAGGAATATTATATCAGAAACAGAGAAACTGAGGAAAAAGTGACTTTTTTAGTAAAATATATCATTTACTGAACATAAACCAAGAGTTTCTATCCACTGTCGTTGATCCAACTTCATGGGTTTTACTGGTGAGTCAATGTTGTAGAAGATGATAGTGTTTCCACGGTAACTACGGAGACTACGGAAGTCCAAATGGGTCATATCTGATGACCATGAAAAGATGATAAACTGTATTTCACAACAATTATTTACATGTATGGATAGGATTAGTGGATCAACAGGTATTAAACAGTTTACATCAGTACATGCTTTTGGTCATCCAAGGATGTTTGGATCTTTATCTTTATTTACTCACCATGCAACATACATTCATATACCATGCAAGTATATGAATAGTATAATAACTAGAAAAGCACTCTGAGAGCGCAGACCTCCGCCAAGGCAGATCAGTGCCCCCCCCAATCACCACCAAAATTTAATCATTTCTTCCTTGTGCCAGTATCAATATTTCCTGAAATTTTCATCCAAATCTGTCCATAACTTTTTGAAAGATCCGGATCAGTCTTTGCCATTTGATAGAACACCCCATTCACAACACCCGTCAAATTGCATGAGATTTGCACAATTCCCCCATATTGTGATTTCCACCATAAATATTAGTCCCATATTTATTTTACCTATATTTTAAGATTCCTTGACCATGAAAACATACCATTAGCAACTGGATTCATAATTATATCCTTATTAGTTCAGTAGTTATTCACGAAAATCACATTTCTCGTAATGGCGGTTTTCTTCTGGATCTAGCTCCTTAAGTATTAAAGCTACATGAAATCCGGTGGCATACTCCCGATGCGGAACTGACTGAGCTACACGATGGCGCTTGTCAGAAATTTTTACCTTTAATATTAAAGGCACAGTAGGCCAAAAAGTAGGGCACCCCCATTTTTATATAAATTGAGATAAAATCCGCCTTCTGGATCAGATCCGGATCAGCCTTTGAAATGTGATAGAGGACCCCATTGTCAATTCCTGAGTTAAATTTCATGAGTTTTGGTCAATAATTAAGTGAGATATTGGGAAACAAAAATTTTGGCCCCATTTACCACAATGTTAACGAAAATTTCAAAGTGATCCAAAATCCAGGATTTCTTCCGGATCACCCCCAAAAGTTAATCATTTCTTCCTTATCCCATTTCCAACAAACCCTGAAAATTTCATCCAAATCTGTCCATAACTTTTTGAGTTATGTTGCACACTACGGACAGACAAACAAACAACAAACAAACCCTGGCAAAAACATAACCTCCTTGGCGGAGGTAAGAATCTTTATTGCAGACACAGGTCCATAAACCACAAGCACACAATATACAGAATAAATAAAATAAAAAATAGTCATATACAGACTCTGCAAAAGTCCTAGACCAGCATTAGATTTATTCTTTTAGCAAAAAAATCAATCATAAAACCACATATTAGGAATTGTCAGTGTCTGAATCAATATATCAACTGGGAAAAAAGCAATAGCTAAATACCCTAAAATATTATCATGTGGTCACAGAAAATTAGAACAGACAGTGACTGGGATGTTCTGCATGAAACGTGGTTGAATATTCTACCAAATTATATCAGAAAAATTCCACCGTCATAGTTTAAGCTATGCTAAATCCAAAAATGGAGGTCACATTGAATACTGACTTTTACTTGCAGAAGCCAATTAATTGTGAATTATATATTTATCTTATGTGTTAAAGGGGTCATAGTCATTAGTCTTTGGTTCATTTATTTGTGTATTTGGACCCTAATAGTTCATAAAGTTTGAATTTGAACCCTCCAGGTGATGCAAAGCTATCTTTACATTCATTTCGGCAAAAACGAATGTAAAGAATGAATGAAGGATTTCTACAACTACAACTACATATATAACTAGTTACGTCACGATATTTGCACATATAAGGTCAAGACTTCCGACGAACATTTCCCCAAGTACGACATAATTGTTTGTGAGCAGCAGTTGTAGTAAAAACTGAAAATATGTCCAAACTTTGAGCCGATTACCTAAAACATTCAGCTGTTGGTTGAAGGGGACAGAGCAGCACAGCCAACAACCTGAAGGGGGCGGGGTCATGTGCATTTAAAGGGCCAGCGCTCCAAACCACCTTTCTGGTGTCATTACTCAGATATAGGGTTGAAGATGGACCTGTGGAGTTGAATTAATGAAGAATTCAGACCCAAGTATAGCATTTACAGTTTATGTAGAGCACAGGGAAATGTTTTAAAAAGCAAAATTCCATTTTAAAAAAGCAAAATGTTACTCCTTTAATAAAGAGACTCATAAATAAAAATACATGTTCTTTACAACCCTGCAAAAACCAACAAAGTGTGGTGGTCTAAGACTTTAGCACATTATTGTTCGTGTAATAAAACTTCCTCAGACATTAATTCTGGTGTCATTTCTAAACGATGGAAACAAAACAAATGCATAAATATCTCAACTGGGTAGTTTAGGGTTTGGAGTAGAGCTGAAATTGATAACTGTAAATTCCGGACTATAGACCGCACCTGAACATAAGCCACAGACCCTAATTTTAGAAAGAAAATCAATTTTGTACATGTACAAGCCGCGCCGGTTTATAAGCCGCGGGTGTCCACCAGCGGCGATTTCTCGTAGACTGCAGGAGAAGCCCGGCTTCCCCTATCATTACGAAAATTAAATGGTTAAATATGTTTGGTTGTGTTGACATTTCATTGACTACACGTGTGTTAAAACACGTTCATCTCACAGACGTGTTCGTTCAGAATCAGCTTTATCACAAATCATCAGACTCCATGTTGTTCACTTCTCATACATTCCCGTTGCGCTGTTTCCTCATACGATCTATGGTCAATGCATTTCCCAGTTGAAGCCTGGCTTCTATGGGAGTCTATGGGACCGAGTGGAACCTTTTTTTTCATTGCGTCAAAACTGGACGGTAATTGGATAAAGGTTTTCTTTGAGTTCAAATGAAATTATTCTCTGTATGTAAATGGGTATATGTGTGAGCTTGCTGTCATATCTATAGGTTGATTCGTTGTTAATATGATGATTAAAAAACAAAAGACAAAAAACGAGGCAATAAAAGGATAGTAATAAAAGCACATTTTCTCTTTCTTTTTTTTGTGTCGGTGGACTTATCGGGTTTCCTTTGGATTTGTGCCGATACGGGATTGACTTGCTTTTGCGCTGTGGATTCACGGACTTAAAATGACTTGAAAGACACTTAAAAGTGAACAAATTTTTGTATTTCGTTAGAGTAGGACTTTTAATTTATTTTTAAAATATAAAGATTAAAAACAAGTAATTACGTCTGTTGTAATATCATTTTCATTTAACATTACGCATGACGTGCACATTAATTCTGAGATGCTTTACATTTATGACGGTCTCTGGAGAGCTTTATTGGGTGTTTTCATTCAGAGTTTTGTTTTGCATATTTGTGAAACAATATTAACATTTGAAGGTTTACTATTTTTCCTTAAAAGTTCCCCTTTTGTGTGTGTTAATATTAACTTTATAAAGGTTAAGTTGTTAATGTTATCCATTCCTGCATACCTGGTATCAATAGACAGATTCTTCCCTGGGGTGTGGTAGGCAATAAGGGAAAATCGTAGTATAAACCGCGTCGGAGTATAAACCGCAGTGTTTAAAGCGTGGGAAAAAAGTAGCGGCTTATAGTCTGGAATTTACAGTAATCGATTAGGTGCTTGAAGCGAATGCAAAAATTCTCAATTCGATTAATCAACTCAAATTTATTGAAGGGAAATATTCTATTGCAGTTTTCCTGAATTGACGCTTCTTTGTGCTTCACAGTAAGCGTCCGTGTGAAACACAACAGTGGAACCAATGTTTAACAGCAGAGAAATGAAGGAAACAAGCTTTGATTCAGGAGAATTGTGGTTGAATGATTTTTTTTTTTTTTTTTTTCTAATCTTTTTGAGTCGATTAATCGTTTCAGCTCTAGTTTGGAGAATTATGGCTGTTGTAGTAAATATAAAATTCTGGCACTTGTTGATTCAACATTGAAAATGATGCTTATTGTTGTATATAATATCACTAACAGTTGTCTGTATCCTTGAGTATGCAGTGGATCTGGACATTCTGGGAGAAGGACCAACAACACTGAGCGTCCCTGTGTTTAATAAGCAGGTGATGATGTGATTTGTCTGACATTTGCGTCTTTAAAAAAAAAAACAAAAAAAACAAAACCAGTGCTCGGTGATGTGGCCGTACATGGCCTCTGTCAGACCGCTTTGTCAGAAATCTCAGCCACCCGTCTGCTGCGTTAGGGCTGTATCCATCTTCAACCGTGTACACAAACATCCAGACTGACAGGCTACAAATCATCCAGATCCACAGCAGAGAGAACCAATTAAAAGTGAAGTTGAGCCGCATTAAAGCAGGACATGAGGACATAGTGCACTGTAATAAATACAAGAGCAGAAGACGGATACGGGCGAGAAAAGAGGAAAATGTAAAGAGACCATGGTGATAATGTAAAACATCCATGCACTTTATAATAATGATAAACCCTTATTGTTCATATTAAACCGGTGCTGCAAATTTCATGAAGTTTTATTCATGCGTTTTCACTTTAATTTGCTTTGCCACTCGTTTTAAAAAGCTGCAGTCATTCATCCGTTACTAATTGGGACCCCCCGTTTCTCAATAATTACAGAACGATTTTCTAAACTATCATATTTATGTAAGGTGCCTGAAAAAGTCATTTCAATCCGTTTAAAATGTTTCATGAATAGTAATGACACTTTTAATAGTCTTCAGTCAGGGTTTTTTTCCTGAGACGGCGCTCGTGAAGGTTTCTAATGATCTGCTTTCAACAGGCGATGGAGGCCACCAAAACCCTGCCTCTGAAATAAACGATCACTCGCTCCTTTTACAGGAAGGGAAATGTGACATCCAAGGATCCGTGATTTCTGCTTTTTTCCCAGACTGATCCTTCCCATATTCTAAACCGAGCTGTTGGATCTTTAAGAGGTACACTGTTTCCCATACCCCGACCATAGTACCTAAATAATCACAACCTATGCACCTTGTGTTTAACCCTTTCATGCATAGTGGTCACTACAGTGGACAGCTATTCTACAGCTGTTCTCTTGTATATTCATGGATTTTATTGTTTTAGTTCCATATCAGCCAACACAGTGGACACCTATGCAACATCCCATACATTGTAATTCATACCATTACTGTAACTTTGCTGTTTTTGATAAATCTGATCTGCAGTAACATGTTTGAGTGTAAATCAATTGCTTGTTATTATTAATAGACTGTAATTAACCATTTTTCTTAAACAAAAAGGTTGTTTGTTTTTTTTTTTGCATATTATCTCCATAAAGTGAGTAATAACTACTATTAGAGTATGTTAAAATGTGACAAAACACCAGATTAGCAGCATTAAAAAAAATTATTTCATAGTTTTCACACAGTGTATCAGTAAATACATGTTTCTTTGCTTCAAAATTAAATGCACCATGTCCAGCTGAGTGGATATTTCTGCAACTCCATGAAAAATAGGTTTGTAAAAAATTTTTCGATCGCATTTTTTTATTATTTTTTTTTCATGCATAAAGAGAAATAAAAACACTCAGGAAAAATAACTTGATTAGGGTAAAAAAAACGGTATTCAAAATCTCTCTGACGGGACATTATAGAGACAATTTGACCCACTTTTAAATTCATTTTTGCTTTAGTTGGACCATAAGAGATTATCCAAAACAAGGAGCTACTTTATATTGAAATAAATGTTGAAATGAAATCAATTAAACTTCGCTCTCTGATGGGACATTACTGTGTTTTGACCCATTAAGGTTCTCATAATTCATGCACGAAAGGGTTAATTTTACCTTCTATATATCCTTTATTACCTGTATATATCCATTAGAGGTAGCCGATATAATGGGTCGATATATTGATTTTTTTTTTAATATCAGCCATCTGCCTTGATTTTTTTTTTTTTTTGGAAAGCCGATATTTGACCAGTAGTAAAAATGTTATATATATATGATCAGGCACCTATGTGGGCAGCACTTGATGTTCAATAAATGTTAAAAGACTACTTAATCTTAATTATCTGAGTGTTTCAACTGTATTTTATGGTCAATGTGCAAAAAAAAAAAAAAAAAGAAAAGAAAAAAAAAAAAAGGCCTTAAATATCAGCCTCAAAAATCGGCTGTAGATATCGGCTAATGGCTGACCAAATTTTAAAAATCGGTGTTTGGAAAACCTATATTGGTCAACCTCTAATATATGTTGCATAAATTTCTCATCTATAGTTTAGAGTGAGATTTTTGTATATCTGAGTAATATTTTAGTAGTATTTGCATGTTTAATATTTTATCTTTGTAGTTTTTGCACATTGCCAATATTTTTTAGTATTTGTGTGATATTTTTATTCAGTCTATTTGCTGTTCCCATGAAGGAAGCTCCGTCAGACCCACCTACACCAACCCTAGTCCCTAAATGATCACAACCCATCAGGCCGATATATTGATTTTTTTTCAATATCGGCCATCTGCCTTAATTTTTTTTTTTTTTAAGTTGATATCTGATCCGTAGTAAAAATGTTATAAGATATTTGATCGGGCCCTCTTGAACTTCAATAAATGTTAAAAAAAAAAAAGTACTATGTGCATGTATATTAATGATTTCATTTATATTGCTGCATAAATATCTTAATCATCTGAGTGTTTCAATTGTATTTTACAGTCAATGTGCTTTGAAAAAAAAATATTGGAAATGCGAACAAGAAAGGCAGAATAAATGTCTTTCAAATGAGTGTCACATATCGAGAGAACCTACTTTCATGGAATACATAATTCTGAGGTAAATTTTAAGGTACTTTCAGAATGAGTCATTGTTTTAAACTACTGGCCATATGAATGCACATTTAGAGAAGAGATGTTGTCGCTAATAGTTCAACTATGCGAGTAAACTAATGTTATGAAAGGCTAACGTTATCCTATGTTTGCCTCATGTTGAATACATTTCCATTCATGCAGCTGCTTGTGTGTCCAGTAAAACCTACAAACTGCTCCTGATTAAGTCATGATCATTTTATAATAGTGAGCAAACACTACTGATGGATTTTTGGGTAAACTAAATAGAGTAGTCTGACACTGTCACTGTTTCTAAAACAGAGTGTTTTTCTGGGCTACTTTAAGAAGAAAAAAAAAAAAAAAAAAAAAAAAAGGGGGGGGGGGGGGGGGGGGGGGCAAAAAATTGAGAGTATACCCCACATCCCAGGGACCACTACACCACTGCCTATAGAAGTGCCTTCTGACAAACCACATCGTCTAAGTTATCTGTTCCTATATCAGCAGTCATTATACATGATTATTTCAAGGTATTTCACAAGTTTACTAATTAAGATAAGATAAGATATGCCTTTATAAGTCCCACAAGGGAAATTCATCGCTGTAGCTGTGACTAAAAGTACACACTCTTACTTTAGAAATGCTAATTAGCTCATGTCAACACATTCAGCTCTGACTGTGTATGTACATATGAAAATCTTACATAGGGAACTTCTAATGAACATTTGAACTGGTTAATATTTAGACTGAGCTTGAGTTCCTCACTTAGGTTATGGAACAAACTAAGTGAGGAAGTCAAGCAAAGTCCAAATATTAACCAGTTTAAGAAAATGTACAAAAATATTTTGTTTAGCAGTTATAATTGATAATTGATAGTTATCATTATTGACTATTGTCCTTTACTCATTGATATTCATAGGGATTAGAGGCAGAGAAGCCTATGGCAATGTATATATGTATGTATGTAACAGTGTATACAGGGTGGGGAAGCAAAATTTACAATATTTTGAGGCAGGGATTGAAAGACAGTGTATGACCAATTAGTTTATTGAAAGTCATGACAATTTATTTGCCACAAGAAAATGTACATAATAGAAAATGTTTTTATTCTATGTGTCCTCCTTCTTTCTCAATAACTGCCTCACACGCTTCCTGAAACTTGTACAAAGTGTTCCTCAAATATTCGGGTGACAACTTCTCCCATTCTTCTTTAATAGTATCTTCCAGACTTTCTCGTAATAGTTTTGCTCATAGTCATTCTCTTCTTTTCCATTATAACAGTCTTTATGGACACTCCAACTATTTTTGAAATCTCCTTGGTGTGACGAGTGCAATTCAGCAATCACACACTCTTTGACGTTGCTTTCCTGATTACTCATATGGGCAAAAGTTTCTGAAAAGGTATGGATAATAGTGTTAGCGTATGATTATGACATCAATATATTGTTTGGTTTCAAAACAATTGACGTAGTGCCTGCTGAGAAAAACACAACGAAATGTTCATTGAAATTTTGCTTCCCCACCCTGTATATGTGTGTATGTATAAGTATATGTGTATGTTATTTGTGTATATATATATATATATATATATTATATATATATATAATATATATATATATATATATATATATATAATATGTAGTGTATGTGCATGTGTATATGTATGTGTGTGCGTGTGTATATATATAAGTATATGTGTATGTATATGTGTGTGTGTATGTATGTACAGTCTACTCTCATTAAACCGCCCGCTGTTATACCGCCATTTTCGCTCACCACCGACCAAAACCATTGCGCAAAAATCCCCAATGCATTATTCCATTAGCTACCGCCATTTCCGCCTATCGCCATCTGCCAGCCCAGTTCCATGCACAAACAACACTTATACCATTGATTTCCCGACTGTTATACCGCCAGCGCCGCGGCGTGGCACCTCCAAGGGGTGCTGGTAAAATCATTGTATAAGCCGCGTCGGAGTATAAGCCGCAGTGTTTAAAGTGTGGGAAAAAAGTAGCGGCTTATAGTCCGGAATTTACGGTATATATAGGCTAACATCTTCATTTCAGATGTCAAAAGTGTTTGCGGCTCCCAGTGTTGTCTTTTCCGTGGAAACCGGGTCGAAATGGCTCTTTGAGTGTTAAAGGTTGCCGATCCCTGCCTTACAACATAACAGAATCAAGATTTATTTAGAAACGCAATTAGGACGGGTTAACGGAGGCAGCATAGACATCATATAGTAAAGACATGCACATTATGGACGCAACCCGTTGTAACGCCATTTTCGCTATACCGCCAATTTGGCCGTGAACGGAAGTTGGCGGTATAACGAGAGTAGACTGTATGTGTATATGTAAATATTGTTGGTTTAGACAAAGGGGTGAGAGCTAATAAGCTATGCTTCTTCTCACTCCTTCTCGAATGACTTTTTTTTCTTTTCTTTTTGTGTGTATCATTATTTCATGCTTCCTTGAATTTTCATTTCTATATTATGTTGTGCAAAGAAGTCAATTAGTAGAAATCAGGAAGCTTGTATCATTTCCATATTCAAAATAAATCAATTTAAAAAAAAAAAAAAAAGCATTTAATTGAAGGAAATAAAACTGTAAGAACGTATTACTTCTGGAGAATTTAAGTTAAAAAAAAAAGAGAAAAGGATAGAGAAAAACAATACATTTGGTCAATGTGAATGCTCCTACGTTTGCAATAAAACACCTGTTTAATTTGTCCTTTTTTCATTTAGATTTTTTTTCCATATGTCACCTGATAATACATGTATTTATTTGTAATGAAAGAAAGTTGTTTGTATGTTCTGTCTTTTTTTTTTTTTTTTTACTGTTGCAACTATGTCAATGCTGCTCTGAATCTCAATGTCAAGTTCACCCTGCTAAATAAAGGATGCATATTTTATGAGTATTTGCGGTTACAGTTTAGTCAGTTTCTTAGTGACAGGGTTGCAATCGGAGCAGGTGCATCAGCTACAGAGCACTGCTGATTAAAATGTATCCGGTGGCATAACAAGGAAAAGAGAATGTGCAGGGAAACCAGTCATTACTGCAAACAAACCATAAATTGGTAATAACCGGAGCACAAAAAGTGGAGGCTGACTTCTGACCGATCAGAATCAAATCATGAGGAATGGCATAAAATGAAAGATTATGGAAATATTACTGTGTTATTTGCTAGCTTACATTGGTTGCATAACCCTAACTTCTTAACCCATAAAGACCCAAACAAACAACTGATCTAAAACACTTAATACCTGTTGATCCACTACTCCTATTAATACATGTAAATAATTGGTGTAAAATACAGTTTTTCATCTTTTCATCGTCATCAGATATGACCCATTTGGACGTTCAGAGACTCCGTAGCTACCAATGAAACACCGTCATCTTCTACAACATTGATTCACCAGTAAAACCCATGGAGTTGGATCAAAGACAATGGATGGACACACTGGATTTATGTTCAGTTAATGATAGATTTTACTGAAAAAGTCACTTTTTCTTGGAGTTGGATTAATGACAGTAGATGGAGACAGTTGTTTTATATGCAGTTAATGATATAAACTCTTATGAGCTATTTTTGTTGTTATCATTTTATTTGCCCAAATAAATGTACCTTTAGTTGTACCAGACATTAAAATAAACAAGAAACTGAAGAAAACAAGGGGTGATCTAATAATTTTTTCTGAAACTGTATGTTTGTATTTTCCATTTCTTCCCAAATTTCAGGAATGTAAATGGAATTATTGTGCAGTTCTTCTGTCTGAGATTGTTATGATTGTTGATATTTGTATTATTATGCACGTTCTGCTTGTTAGCATATGTGTTAAATTTCATTAGATGTACGGAATAAATCAATTTCAGCTCCTATTTTTTTAAATTTTATTTTAATGTCTTGCTTTACTCTATTTTAATTTTAATGTATGATTATAATATAATTAATGTCATTTATTTATTTGTTTGTTTGTTTGGGACAGTGCATATTAATGAACATCTACAACTGCAGCTGTAAATATGCCAGATTGTAGCAGCAGTGCTAATTTCAAAAGCGTCTGCCAAATGCGTAAACATAATTTCCATCTGTACTCCCTTTGCAGATGACAAGAAATACAGCTGACAAAAAGGCAAAACATCATAAAAACACACAGAACAACACAGTAAGGAAAATCTACTGATGGTCACAGGTTTGGTTTTCCTTCATCCAATGTTGAAGTTGTGATTCGAAGGAGGCATATGACTGTGAGTCTCTCATGTTAAGAGGTAAACTGTTTCAATATTCAGTTCCAGTGACTCAAAGTGTAGTTTGTTCAAAAGTAGTGCGCCTTATTTTAACCGTTTCATGCATGAATTATGAGAACCTTAATCAAGATTTTTTTCCAGAGTGCTTTTATTCCTCTTTAGGCATGAAAAAACAAACAAACAAACAATGCAATTGAATTTTTTTTTTTTTTTTTTTGACACTATTTTTCATGGAGTTACAACAATGTCCACTCAGCTGGACACCATGCATTAAATTTTTGAAGCAAAGAAACATATATTTAAAACCCATCATTATAAAGTGATATACTGTGTGAAAACTATGAAATAAAAACATTTTTAATGCAGCTAATCTGATGCTTTCTCACATTTTATCATACTCTAATACTAGTTTTTACTCATTTCATGGAGATAATACATTAAAAAAAAAAAAAAAAAAAAAAAACTTTTTGTTTAAGAAAATTAGCTGTTGATTTACACTCAAACATGTTAGTGCAGACCAGGTTTATCAAGAACAGCAAAGTTAAAGTAATGGTCTGAATTACACTGGTCTACAATTTTTTAGAAATGATTGCTTCAGACATTAATGTGCTAAATGTTATGTATTTTAATAAGATTAATTGGAAAATAAATGACAAAAAGTGCCAGGTTTGCTAATGTTTTCAAGGTATATGATTAAGTATTATTCCTATATATATATTGGTTCATGTACATTTATATAATAGTTTATAAATCTTCCACTAAATAGAAACCTATAAAGTGAATGTATTCTAATGTGCAGACAGTGTTTTGAAGTAGATCTTGTAGCTCTGAGACAAATATTCCTTTTGAGTCAAACCCATTCTCCTCGTTAATTCTTGAGTTTCACATTTTGACCCAAAAGCTGTATCTTGGAAAGTTCAGCCAACCAGAATTTTTGACTTGATTTTTCTATATCAGTGACTCTCATGTGGTAAAATTTTATTATTATTTATTATTATATATTATTTTATTATTATTTATTTATTATTTTTATTCTTTTATTCTGGAAGCATTTTCCTTGTAGACCAGTGATATCAGTGTAGATGATGCATGAGCATCACTGTGTTGGCTGATATCCTCCTGAGACCTAGTAAAGTGAAAATTTTTAGCTTTTTTACATTAAATAGCCATCTTGATTAGAAAACTGCATGATGCAACAGTTTTTTTCAGATAAATTTTTAAAATCATTTATTTATTTTTTTAATGGAATGTCCTTTGCAACAAACAGCATTTTTTTTTTTTTTTTTTTTTTTTTGTAAAACTGGCAAATTTTTGTCCCCTACAGAGGACAAAAATGCATTGCTGGGTCTCAGGAGAACATGGAACTAAACAACCAAACCCCTGAACAGTAGAAGACAACAGCTGGAGAATAGGTGTCCACTGTAGTGACCACTATGCATGAAAGGGTTAATGTAATTTCAATGTCTTGCTTTTGTTTTTGTCATGATTTTTTTAATGCCTTTGTAAAGTGCAGGTTACATTGTGTATGAATCAGTGGCGGCTGCTCGTCTTTCAGACAGGGGAAGCTCATTGTCGGCTTACATCAAAAAAATTTGTCAAGTTATTTAAACAAAAATTCATCCCTCCGTTCCTTTTTAAGAAAATGGTCAGTTACCTTATCGTACCAAGTAGGCATCTTTTCCAGGGACTGGACCAGTGTCCTCTGAATGTCCAGCAGAGCTGGGCTGCTTAGACGGCCTTGGCCCATTGTGTTGTGGGTGTAAGACTTCAGCCTTTTTAAACTACAGATGCTCCTTTCACTGCAACCTAGCCGACAGTTTGATTGATTTAACGATCTACAAAGTGATATTAAACTCGAACAAGAAATGATTAAATTCTGTAACTGAAAACAAGAAAAACGCTGAAATTATGTTAAATTGAAACAAGGAAGTACAATGAGTGTGTTTTATTTACAGTGCAAGAAATGAACGAGTAATTTCGTACTGGTTTCTCTCTTGATTTCACAGCAGAATGTGCGACGGTATTAAACTGAACTGTGTCAGTGAGGAGGAGATCTGAAACAGCTGTCAATCAAACGGGGTTCAGCCTTTCGACTGATCCTCCAATCAGCACGTGGGATTCTGGCATCCAGCCCGGCCCGAGCTCCGCCCACAGCTCCATTCACCCCCAGAGATGCCCGGTGTCCGGGGGCGGGACAACATCGCGCCTTTATCCAATACCGTCCGTTTGAGGCAATGAAAAAAAACTGTTCGACTCAGTCCCATTGAAGCCCAGAGACGCCCACAGTCTACGGACAAATGCACTGAGCAGAGATCGAATGAGAAAACAGCGCAACGGGAATGTATGAGAAGTGAACAACATCCAGTCTGTTGATTTGTGATAAAGCTGATTCTGAACGAACTCATCGGTGAATGAACGTGTTCTACACATTTGTCGTCAATAAATGTCAACACAACCGTACATATTTAACCATTTAATTTTCGTAATTTTAGGGGAAGCCGGGCGCTCCCTTGCAGTCTATGAGAAATCGCCACTGGTATGAATAGTGCTATACAAATAGACTTGCATTGCCTATTGCTTCAATTAGCGATGGATAGTAACATTTTCATTTAAAAAAAACTTACCGGTATGTACAGTGTATTCCATTTAACACATTCCTTTTCCCACTCTGCTGCTGAAAAGTCCAGGAGGAAACATTGCACTGAGCCTTTGTAGTTCTAAAGTGTTTTAGAAAGGAGCTCCTCCAGCCACGGGGCTCTAATATATACTCAAACCTTCCCTCTCAGAAACCAATTTCATCCTCAACCTGTGCTGAGCTTCGGCCTTGATGCACACAGCGGTACAACAACACCGAGCTCTGCAGACAGCAAAACGACTCAGACAACTCCCACCAACAAAGCCTCTGGGTTTAGTTACACAGCATTTTTAGACATTTCTCAGCTCTGAAACACAATATATGCTCAAATTCTGAACCGATTTATGCAGACATGTGTCCGGAGCTGTGCAGACATTTCCTGATTAACCACCCTCCGACACCAGATGGACTGATTTACTGCAACGCGCTGCTTTACTGAATCAAAAAGAACAGAAAAACGCTTGTGAGTGCCTGTGTATAAACTCGATGCCCTATGACAGAACATTTAGCGCTCAGAGTAAATAGCGCTAACATGAACAGTAGAAAAAGTACCTCATTAACGCTCATCGAACACTGCAGGACATTATAGCGTCGACACCTACAGAGCTGATGAAATGGAAGCTTTAACTCTGTTTCCACACAAAGCTGAACCTCAGCCTTTTACAGTGGTGTTTTTTCGTTGTTACCAGTGTGGGTTCCAGACAATAGCCTTTCTGAAAGTTGTTATGAAATGGATTAATGTAACTGAGCTGCTTTTCCATTATGTAACAACTAAAATGAAGGCCTCATTGATACAGTATTTTTGATTTCAGCCACAAAAAATGTTTACATTAGGGATGCAAATTATTATCGTCGCCAATGGTTACTATGGTCACCCTGTACTTGTACAGGGAATTTTTGAAGTGCGTATTGGCAGACATGAGCAAGTGGCAGCACTGCGAGACAGTGACCTTGAGCAAGTAAACACACCCCCATTTTAGTAACCACTGACGGCTGTGCGAGAATTGTTCGGTAACTGTGTGATCTCAAGATTCGGTAACGTTCCCTGGCCCCCTAGATCGCCAGATTTGTCCGTTTGTGATTTTTTCTTGTGGGGCTATCTCAAGAGTAAAGTGTACATGACTCAACCAAGAACTCTGGATGAGTTAAAACAGAGAATTCAGGATGAAATTCACAGTATCCCAGCTGAGATGTTGCAGCGGTCAATGAGGAATCTCAACAGCAGATTCAAGAATGCATTCGTACAGGAGGACGCCATCTACAGGAAGTCATTTTTAAAAAATGAAAATTCCATCATTGTTCTTAAATGGCATGTTTTTAAGGTTTCAATTACTACGAATAAAATATTTTTCTTCCATCACTCTTGGTTTTACTGGATTGTTAAAAAGTTTCCGTTTTTTTGTGTCACCCTGTACTTATTGAAGATACTTTTGGCAAGTAGTAGGAAAGCTATAACCTGAAAATGGTGTAACCCGACCCTCCAACTTGTGGACCTCTGGCGTGGGATTATTAAAGAAATTTACTGTATGGAGAGACTTACTTTTGCTTTAAGACTTGAGTTGGAGAAATGTACTGAACGCTGGGAAAAATGGATTGTGTACGCACCTTGATTAATACAACCATAATTGTACAATGATGTATGTGTGCATGATGTAAAAGAACATTTTAAGTTTAATTGTAACACTCATGATGATCTCATGTTCATTGTTTGTTCTTTTGAAAATTAAATAAAAAGTTAAAAAAAAAAAAAAAAACAAGGTTCTGTGGAAAAAAAAAGATAAAGATGCTTGACCTACATGTCATAAGGGTTGGAAAAACCCACTTTAGAACGGTGGTATCATTTGTATTTGATCCCATCTGCTAATATGACCTATGACTGCATTTGAAGGATTAGTGCCACTACAACAAATTACACACAACACCACAGACAACAACAGTGTAAAACAAACAGCAGCTTTCAGCGTTCCAGTCCTTGTATGATCCGCACTCTTCAGCCTCATCCATTTACAGACTTTGTCGCTGCAGGACCCCAGTTTGTTTATTGTTGAAATGCTAATGAATAAACCTGTGAAATGTTGCTAACCTGAGAATTAATCTGGGACCCTCGGTTCATTTTAATTTCCATGTGACCAAAAACCTCTAGATGCAATGGGACAGACACACAACAAGCCATTCTTCTTTTTATGGAAAATCCGGTGCAGTTTCCTGAATGTTTTCCTACTGAGTCAGATTAGACTGTTTAAAAAGAATATTCACTCTTTTTTTTTTTTTTTTTATAATCTTGGAAAAAGTCTTCAAATCCACTGGCACATCAAACGCATGAACATACTTCTAAGTATTAAATGACTGGAAATTCAGATTGACCACTGTTCTTGTTCTCAGTTACGAGCAGATATAGTCAAAATATGTTCTGTGAGATCAATAATGTTAGACTTACTTAACAATCTGATCAATTCATTGTTGAGTCCAAGTGAACACTTAAGCTAAATTATGGAAAACAGGTGAGAAAAATAGGCAGAGCTTATTAATACCCCCACCTGGTCGCGCATCATTAGCCCCCAGGGGGTGTAGTCCAGGGTATACGGCAGGATACGGAGTATACCCAACAGCAGTTGCATTTTCCCACTTCTAAAACCCCCCGATGTGCATCATTCAGTAGTATCTGAGCCAAATTGCTAATTTTTTTTCTCCTAGGATGGTGAAGCCATGACCCGCCTACTCTGCATCTAATTGGCTAGTACTTGCACACTGCAATGACAACACCTCACAAAGGACATATATTTAACATACATTCATAGTGTTCAGCCGGGGTCTCTACTGTTTCTTGGTTGGTGACATGCCTGTTTTTATTCTGTATATATATTTACTCTTTTCTTTCTTCTTCTTTAAACTGTTTTGCATTACGCACCACTAGAGAGTTGTCTCTTACAATTTTGTTGTACATATGTATAATGACAATAAAGGCATTCTATTCTATTCTATTCTATTCTATTGCTGCCTTCACTGATTAGATTGGTTAACTTGAGGCATGAGGACTGATGAGCCAATCAGAGGCAGAGTAGGGCGGGTCGGACACCTCAAGTGCCAATGCCACCCCAGTTGATTGACAGGTCACTGCACGTCTCAATGAAAGATGCGCAATTATTGGAAATGCAAATGAGAAAGGCAGAATAAACGTATTTCAAGTGAGTGACACGTATTGAGAGAACCTTCTTTCATGGAATACATAATTCTGAGGTAAGTTTTAAGGTGGTTTCAGAATGAGTCACTGTTTTGAACTACTGGTCATATGACTGTACATCTAGAGAAGAGATTTTGTTGCCAATAGTTAAACTGTGTGAGTAGGCTAACGGTGTGAAAGGCTAACGTTTTGAAAGGCTAACGTTATGAAAGGCTAACATTATGAAAGGCTAATGTTATGAAAGGCTAACATTATGAAAGGCTAACATTATGAAAGGCTAACGTTATGAAAGGCTAACATTATGAAAGGCTAACATTATGAAAGGCTAACATTATGAAAGGCTAACGTTATCCTATGCTTGCCTCATGTTGAATACATTTACATTGATGCAGCTGCTTGTGTGACCAGTAAAACCTACAAACTGCTCCTGATCAAGTCATGATAATTTCATAATTGTGAGTAAATACAACACAGATTTTTGGGTAAAATAAATAGAACAGTTTTACATGTCACTGTTTCTAAAACAGGGCGTTTCTTCTGGACTACTTAAGAAAAAAAAAAGGCAAAAATTGGGAGTACACCCACTTCTCCAGGGACCACTACACCACTGTTTGCCACTCCTGCTCACTGATACCTTGCCTCCCTAGCAGGGGTGTGTATTGGCAAGAATCTGGCGATACGATACAAATTACAATACTAGAATCATGATATGATGTATCATGATATATCATGATATTGTTAAAAAGGCAATTTTTTATTTGTTTCTTTTTTTAAATGATTATTTCCTTGAAGAATTGAATTACAGCAGAAACATGCACAAATACTAAACACATTTTTATTTGATCACAACAGGATCTAATGTTACATCACAAAATGTTCCTGTGCTCAAACTTAAATGTTTCACAGACATTACAGTTTAAGATCCTGTTCAAATGTTCATATTCTATTAGTTCAGAACTAATATCAGAACATTATTGTTGTGCAATTTCAACGAAGGAACTAACATTATTTAATAAAAGAGTGTTAAATAATAAAAAAAATATATAAAATATAAACAAAAAAGAAAAACAAACAAAAATGAACCTCCACAATATCTGCATTTAATATCTAAAAATATCGATACAGTACTTTTTAATACTGATAGTTTTGTGAACTGAAATATCGCGATATATTGCAGAACCAATATTTTCTTACACCCCTACTCCCTTGGTATGAATTTTAACTCTTAACATTTGAAAACAACACTTTTTAAAAGCTTTTCAAAAATAATAAATAAATTGAGAGACAGGCACATGTAAAGAACGTGTGTGAAATTTGAAAAGAAAAAAAAAAAAAATTGGGTGACTCGTGCCCGATAAATTGGATGCACAAAAAACTTCCAAGTAGAAATACTACATATAACCTCTTTAAACAAACAAATGCACATAGATGCACTGTGGTTGTTTCTAAACATAACACATCTGTCGACACCGGCAGTCGAGTTGTGAACATTTCCGCTGCCGACCAAAGCCAACTGTCACCCGCTAATTAACTAACAATGTACTTAATTAAGCTCTGGTAAGGGGAGCTTGGTCTGAAAAAAGCATCAGGAAAAAAGTGTGAAAGTCCTTTTAGAACGTAGAGGTCATAAGTCACATATATGTCCATGCCACACATACCAGAGGCTCATAGACTGAACATATCACTGTCACTCAACTACAATAAGACAAAGGTGGCGTTAGATCGCCACGTTGTCATCCTGAAGTTGGACTGCTGGCTTTTTCCAACAAACGTCAATCAAGACTGGACTTGACAAATCGTAGGCGGCACCCCTCCATCAAATCAAACCACATCAGACCCTCCCTGTATCAGATAAATGATTGTGATTGGCTCGGCTGAATCGATGCCAAGTGCAAATCAGTTGGCCTGGGAGCAGTGCCAGAGCGATCTGCCGAAGCAAATTAAACATTTGCTCTCAGGCAGATGCATCTTGTTCTCAGGCTAAAATGCAGATAAACAATAGTAATAGGCTGGTTCTCAAACACTTCAAAGCATGTTTTAATTGGGAGGACGGATAGAACAAATGAAGGTGATTCAATGTAATGCTACTGAGCGCTCCAATAACATTTCACATAAAAGTATGAGAAGCCAATGAAAAAGGTTAGTAAAAGCTTTAAGTACCCAACATCTGCTTTAGTACCTTTGAAATCTGTACTTCCAGGACTTTTATGGAGCAACATTTTTCACTTTATGACATCTGAACAGTTTCAGCTGATATTAAAACTACATTATAAGTAAATGATGGGACTGTTATAATGTAAATTAGAATTAACAGCTACTTGATCTTAACCCTTCGGTACCCCCCCCCCCCCCCCCCCCCCAAAAAAAAAAATACAGATAATCTGAGCAGTGCTGTAGTAATGTCAAAATGCTTATCATACAGTTTGTTTTCAACTTTTTTACATGTTTTTTATATTTCATCAACTTCAACTGTAAACAAAAATACCAAATACTCAATAACCGTCATATCTTTAACCCTTTAAATGCCATATTTGCAATGTAAACAAAATGTATTTTATGATGCAAAAACCAAACTTTTTGTTTTTCAATATACTCCATACAAATTGGATCACTTTTTTTGGTTTGTTTTTTTGTTGCAGCCTGGTGTACAGGGGTTGGACAAAATAATGGAAACACCTTAAAAAATCAACAAAATATAATTTAATATGGTGTAGGTCCGCCTTTTGTGGCAATTACAGCCTCAATTCTCCGAGGTATTGATTCATACAACTTGTGAATTGTTTCCAAAGGAATTTTAAGCCATTCTTCAGTTAGAATACCCTCCAACTCTTTTAGAGACGATGGCGGGTGGAAATCGACGTCTTACTTGAATCTCTAAAACTGACCGTAATGCTCAATAATGTTGAGGTCTGGGGACTGTGCCGGCCATACGAGATGCTCAACTTCATTAGAATGTTCCTCATGCCATTCTTTAACAATTCTAGCTGTATGGATTGGGGCATTATCATCTTGAGGTGAAGGTGTTTCCATTATTTTGTCCAACCCCTGTATGTCAATGATTAACAGCAACATTGGCTAATATGCATTATTATTTTTTGTGCTAGGTCAAATGTTAAATGCTAAAATGTGCATTTTTTACTCCCGTTGGAGAAGGGTGTTAGTGTAATACATTTACACTTATGTATTTGGCAGACGCTTTTTTCCAAAGAGATTTACAGGGGAAAAACTAAATTAAAAGAATAAAATACAAGAACAGATTAAAGACATAAAGCAGCTGTACAATTAAAAACAATGTCGTACAGAAGAACAAAAAAAAGCAAAATGACAGACTAAAATACAAGACTAGATTAAAAAGACATAAAAATAGCTGTACAGTTAAAAAAAGTGAAATAAAAATACCAAGTAAAACAACAGAATAAACATAATAATACATTTAAAATGGAATGTAGTAGCCTACTCATTTTCCATTGTTTATAATGTGCTGATTTTAGTTTTAATTTTAAAAATCATGAAAACAGGAACGACTTTTGAATTCTAACCTAATACAAATTATGAAAAACAATATATTTTATAACATGAAGAGCAAAGTGTGCATAATCTGCTCACCCAAAATCAAAAGAGCACAGTGTTAATGATTACTGCCTGTTTTTCATCATTTGACCATATTAAAAATGAGATTTAAATGCCTTAATGTCCTTATCTTAGAATAAATGATCCCTGTGTTCTACTGCTGGTGTTTTACCCACTGAATGTTGGATAAATAGCACACACTGCCAAATTTGACAAGAGTATTATTGACTGGGATGGAAACCCACAGAGGACATAGCGTTCCTGATGCTCCACATCCATTATCTGTACCACTGAAGAGAGAAAAAAAAAAAAGGTGGAACGTTCATCAATTAGCACATCAGGGTGAAGAAAAACCAGATGAGGAAGCCTTCAGTTTCACACCTGTTGCGCAACCGATGGTTTTGAATCCACCGCTGCACTGATACAACACCATCTGCCATTTCCACCCATATGGAATACACACAGAAGCCATTAAACAATCGAGTGTGAACATACAGAAGTTTATGGAAGGAGGTGTGGATTTATAGGGACTGAACTAAGAGAAACATGGTGCAGTTGTGTTAAAACCATGATCCATGACCTGAACCACAGTTTTCTCATCTCTTCTAAACGTGTCTTATGTTTCTCTCACGTCTGGATGTGTACGCTGCTGTGTTGCAATATTTTGGCATATCCAGAAAAGACATAAACAAATCTATTCACATGTGAGGTAAACACTAGTCTACATTTTCCCTAACGTACATTTTATGTATGTATGTATGTATGTATGTATTTATTATTTTATGTATTTATTTATTTTTAAGTTTTTTGGATAGAGCCAGTGCAAATTACAAAGTATAACTGCTACCTGTTACAAACAAGCTGTAGTAACTGATGGTCACATAAGAGACGATACTATTATTAGTTACATCTCTGCAGTCCCTAGTCAGGGTTTAAGGAGAGAAAGAAAGAAAGAAAGAAACAGAAGAAAGAAAAGAAAGAAGAAAGAAGAAAGAAAGAAAAGAAAAAAAGAAAAGAAGAGAGAAAGAAGAAAAAAAAAGAGAGGAGAGAAAGAAAATGAGAAAGAGAGAGAGAAGAGAAAAGAAAAAAGAAAAAGAAAAAGAGGAGAGAAAAGAAAAGAGAAAAAAGAAAAAGAAGACAAGAAAGGAAAAAATAAGAGAGGAGAAAAATGAAAAAAGAAGAAAGAAAAAAGAGGAAAAGAAAGAAAAAGAAAGAAAAAAAGAGAAGAAAAGAAAAAAAAAGGAAAAGAAAAAGAAAGAGAAAGAGAAGAGATGAAAGAATGAAAAAAGAAAGGAAAATGAAAAAAAAAAAGAGGGAAAGAAAGAAAAAAAGAGAGAAAAAAAAAATAAGAAGAGAAAAGAAAGAAGAAAAATAGAGAGAAAATAAGAAAGAAAGAGAGAGAAAGAGAAAAATAAGAAAGAAATAAAGAAGAGAGAAAGAAAGAAGAAAGAAAAGAAAGAAAGAAAAAGAAAGAAAATGAAGAAAGAAAAGAATGAAAAAAAGAGAAAATGAAAGGAGATGAAAAACAGAGAAAGATAAAGAAGAAAAGAAAGAGAAAAGAAGGGAAAATATAGGGGACAAAGAAGAGAAGACAAAGAAAAATGAAGAGAGAAAGAAATGAAAAGAGAGAAAGAAAGAAAATAAGAAAGAGCAAGAAAGAAAGAAAGGGAAAGAAAATGAAAAAGAGAGAAAGAAAGAAAAAGAAAGAAAGAAAATAAGAAAGAGCAAGAAAAGAAAAGAAAGAAAAATGAAAGAGAGAAAGAAAAAATGAAAAAGAAAGAAAGAAAGAAAGAATGAAAAAGAAAGAAAGAAAGAAAGAAAGAAAGAAAGAACATTTAAGGTTGAATAAAATGACATTCTACAATCACAAATGTAAAAAAAAAAAAAAAAAATTATATATAAATACAGTATATGATAAATATTTATGTCAAGGTTACATAAAATAACAGTAAATTCAGAATTGTTAAAAATGCTGACATCTCTGATTTTGCTTGTGCCAGCCTTTGACTCAAACTTTTTCTATCTTGTGTAAATTGTATGTCTGTCTTCAGTGTGTTCCACATTTGAGTCTTTTATACAGAAAGTAGACTAGACCGTCCCATGGAGGGTTTTCAGTGTGCACTTACCACTGGCTACACCTCTGATGTTCCCACCATTATTTTTTCTCATAATAAATTTGGATAAAATCTCTGGAGTTAAGTTTTGTCAACATTTAAAAACTAGTTTCAGGTTTGAAAACATACATGTGTGGCAGCGACAGTGTTTTCATTAATGACCCAAACTGCAGAGCTGTGGTTTGTCAACAGTTTATTAATGAACTACAAATGTCCAATTATGTTTTGCATAAACCTCTGTGTAAATGACTGTATATCAGAGCTCAGAAGCTGCAGCTCATGGAGTTACTCTAACACTTCACTGCTGGTCAGTCATTATTTCCTCATCAGCAGTTAAAAACAGCAGGCTGTGACAAACGCTGCAGCTTAACCCTTTCATGCACGAATTATGAGAACCTTAATCAAGATTTTTTTTCCTGAGTGTTTTTATTCCTCTTTAGGCATGAAAAAAACAATGCGATTGAAAATTTTCTTATGAAAAATAAATAAATTAAAAAAAAAAAAAAAAAAAAAAGCATTAAAAAAATAGTAATAATAATTTAAAAAATTCTTAGGAACCTATTTTTCATGAAGTTGCAAAAATGTCCACTCAGCTGGACACCATGCATTTAATTTTTGAAGCGAAGAAACATGCATTTACTGATAATTGCGTAAAAACTATAACACTCAGGGGAGATCTACACAATGTTACCAATTCGTGTCAGAAACAATATGTAATGTCTTAAAACTTTGATAAAGATATGTGTTAAAAAAAACAAAAAACAAAAAAAAAAACAAAATCCATGAATATACAAGAGAACAGCTGTAAAATAAGTGTCCACTGTAGTGACCAGTGTACATGAAAGGGTTAAAGTGAAGTCAACAAACACTTCGACTGCTGCAGATTGGCGCAAGCGATTCACCATCACTATCACTGAAAAAGTCTTTAGGTAACAACCCACTGTGAAATACAAGAATTACACTGATACTAATAATAAAGAGCTTTGAAGTTCCAATGCATTGGATCGAAGAGATATGAAGTGAATTTATTTCAATGGGCCGGAGGATTTATGTGACCACTAGAGGGAGTAGTGAGTCACTCTGCCGTTCTCCCATGGTGAGGAAAACTAACACCACAGGACCTTTGACCAAAGCATCAGAGAGAGACTAGACGGGATGAGAACCATTAGGAAACAACGTTTAGAGCAGTGGTTCTTAACCTGGGTTCGATCGAAGCCTAGGGGTTCGGTGAGTCAGTCTCAGGGGTTCGGCGGAGGTCAAGACACACACTCGACTCATTAGTCGGGTGTGTGTGTTGGGCTAGGTCTGTGTAGGTAAACAAACGGCTTCGGAGACTCTTTCTCTGATTGACATCCAATATACGTGGTGTATTGTTGTTGCTTATAGCACTACAACACAAAGGAACAGACTTTGCTGTGAAAATGACATGAGAGTGGCACTTGCCAAGGTGAAGCCACGCATTTCTGAACTGGTCTCTCAAAGGCAACTGCAGAAGTCACACTGATTTGCAGTAAATATTCATTATTATTGTAGCCTGATGGAAATTAGGTGATGGATGTGTGTTAAAATGTTAAAAATGACAGATAGCATAAATACAATAAGTTCATTATTGGAATACATAAGGTTAAAAATTAAAACCATTTCAGTGTGGTACAGTTTACTCTCGTTATACCGCCAACTTCCGTTCACGGCCAAATTGGCGGTATAGCGAAAATGGCGTTACAACGGGTTGCGTCCATAATGTGCATGTCTTTACTATATGATGTCTATGCTGCCTCCGTTAACCCGTTCTAATTGCGTTTCTAAATAAATCTTGATTCTGTTATGTTGTAAGGGATCATTTAAAGTGGGGAAACATTTTAAGCATTATTATACCGTGTCGGGAAATGACACCCCGTCATCTTGAGGCTTTGGCTTAATCCCACGTCCTCTTCCCGACATCCTGACCTACTGAGTGTTCTGCGATAAATGAACGGTGGCCGTTCCGTAGACCTACTCGTAGCTTGTCGCAATCAGCATCTGGCGCGTTTGTTTCAGTGCATTGTTAAAATTTATGTGTACTCGATGGCAATCACACTGGCGGTATAACGGTCGGGAAATCAATGGTGTAAGTGTTGTTTGTGCATGGAACTGGGCTGGCGGATGGCGATAGGCGGAAATGGCGGTAGCTAATGGAATAATGCATTGGGGATTTTTGTGCAATGGTTTTGGTCGGCGGTGAGCGAAAATGGCGGTATAACGGCGGGCGGTTTAACAAGAGTAGACTGTAGCATTAAAAAAGGTCATGTCTTTGTGAAAAGGTATGTAATTTCTTGTGAGTTCATGCACTGTATTGGTTTTGTGCTTTGAACACAGTGATGTTAATGCACGGTTCATTTTGTGCACCAGTAAAACATATACCTGTGTCTTGAATTTGAAAAAAATCATATTGTATTTTTTAATAAAGAAGGATTCTGTGAATGCGCATATGAAACTGGTGGGGTTCAGTACCTCCAACAAGGTTAAGAACCACTGGTTTAGAGTAAAAGAAAGTTATAAACACTAGTTGTGTTCTCCACTGGACACAGCTGTGGATAAAAAGAATGGAGGTGATTTTTTTTTTTTTTTTTACTGTAGCTGACAGTTCTGACCTTGTTTGTTGGATTCCACACAGATCTTTAGTTCAGCTACAAACAAACCATACAGAAAACAGAGGTGATTTGTAGTTTTACTGTAGCTGATTTCAGTCTAAAAACAGAGCTAAGCTAACAGAGCTATAATGTAAACTATCAGCTGATGTAGCACATGAACATGATCAGTTTTTCAGCTGCCAAGGTAAAGGCCCAGCAGTAGTGCTCACAGTTCACTACTGATTTACTGGAGTTGAACCCTTAGTATTGACCCAAGTGAGTGGATGATCTACTGGTACTGTGGATATTTAAGTAGAGTTAACATCAAATACTGGATACAACACAGCTACAACAGCTTTGTGCTAGAGTACCCCCTTATTTGGAAAACTAGGTTAGCCTCAGTTTAAGCTAGTTTACAAATCATGTAGAGCACAAGGTTCAGAATCACACAACTGAAGACAAAAACGTTTCAGTTCTGAAATATAGAACTAAATGACAGATGCTAACATTAAGAGCTTTACTAAGAAGTAACGTTAGCCAAAACCATATTTAATTTAAGGTATGATTTTACGCAAGAACACAGCATAAATGAACGTTACCTGACACAAATCCAGGTTTCGTTGTCTGGATTCCAGTTATTTCTACGAATTGCAGCGATCCATCTGCTTCTTCTGTCTTTGGCTTTAGGTAGCTGCTAAAACGATAGCTCCGAGTGCTTTTTAAATCTATTTGTGCGATCAATGGCACAACAGCTCTTCCCCATTTTTTAGATTGTTCTAAAGTTTTCGCAGTATTCAAGCCAAAGCCGCTACTCGTCTCCCTCTTTCTGCCACTCAGTGGACGGAACCGCAGTGACTTCTGTTAGCGGTGACGTCACGTGCATACCCTCTATATAAAGGCAAAATCAAAAGTACTGAAAAATGGCCAAAATAGGGTCAGACCCCTAAGGGTTAAAGTAATTAACAACCGAATAAACTACTACTACTACTCCTACTATAACAGTTCCCCCCACTGACAAGAGTCTGAAATACCAACCCCTCAAAATACTGTTGTTTTCTTCAAAATGCAGCTGTAGCAAACAACAGGATGTTGTTCATGTGTCATAACTCAAAACATTCCCAGAACTAGTGAAATAATTCAAACTGGATGTAACCTACATATGTGATCACAGCATTTCCCAATTTATTAGGCAACTCCGAGCATATCGTTAAAAGAAGAAATAAATCAAACTTCCAGAGCCAACAACTTTTTTCTACATCACAATGCATCTTAAATCAAGAAAACTGGAGAAACTGTTGGTAACACTCACACACAGAGCACATGGGATAAAGGTACCCGAGGAATCATATGGTTCTAGGTTCACTGAGACGAGACCCCGACAAAGAGAGGAGAAAATACTTCATGGAGTTCAGCTCGACAAGAAAGCAAATGGAGAGTGTGTTTGTGCTGAGCGCTGACAGCTGAAGACTGAGAGGCTTCTGCATTACCAATCCAACAACATCCCAAGTGACAAAACTAGGTTCTGTGTTTCATTGTGTGGAAAGGCTTGTCAACAGTGCAGACAGACTGTGTGAGGTAAACACAAGCACCCCAACAGCTCCAACACTTAGATATGTGGAACTAACACTTAGCCCCACGCAGCTGCCACCTCACATTTAGGAAAAACCACTAAGGCCATGTTCAGACTGCAAGGCACGGTGCTCGAAGCAGATTCAATGTCCAGATCTGAAGCACGGGAAAGAAATCTGGAAGACACTGAAGGACGTTAAAAGTTTTATTTATTAAGTTAACCCTTTAAGCACCAATATTGCGGCAAGTAACGTAACTGAATAAAACAGACCCTAACTGCAGATAGAGTTGTTACCACCTCCCACCAATAGATGGCAGACATGTGACCCTTCAGTTCTAACACCATTCAGGACATGTTTCTATTCAAAGTGAAGAAGAAAATCCACTTTAAAGGCGTGATCCTACGACGGCGTATTACGGCCTCATAAGAAAAAAAAAATGCTTGTCACTACGAGAATAAAGTCGTTATTTAACAAGAATAAAGTCGTAGTTTTAAAAAACTCATTAATTAACGAGAATAAAGTCATTATTTAATGAGAATAAAGTCGTTATTTAACGAGAATAAAGTCATTACTTAACGAGAATAAAGTCGTTATTTAATGAGAATAAAGTTATTTAACGAGAATAAAGTCATTTAACAAGAATAAAGTCGTAGTTAAAAAAAAAACCCTCATTATTTAACAAGAATAAAGTCGTTATATTTCAAGAATAAAGTCATATAATGAGAAGTTGTACCTAATCATTGATGTAGAACTTGGAACATTTTGTGAAGTTCTGCTTTCATTAGTCTATCCTCCATCAACACATCAGTCTAAGGACTTGGAAGACAGTTTGCACACATTTGGGTTTGTTGTAAGAACCGAACTGATTTGTAGCAAATTGCCTCTTTTGTGGAGGAGACACTGGTGAAGTGTTCAAGGTGTAGGGTGATCAGTGGAAACACCACAGAACTATACAGAGGGTTTGGTGTTTCTGAACAAACTGAGGATTCTACTGTGAGTTTTTCAGTCCAACAGAAGGGAAAGTTGCTGCTTCGCTTATTGCCTTCGCCGTAAAGCCAGAAACTGTCGAATTTTCAAAATATTACGAGTTTAATCTCATAAAAGTATGACTTTATTCTCGTTACATAATTAGTTTATTCTCGTTAATCAATGACTTTATTCTCATTAATTAACGACTTTCTTCTCATTAATTAGCGACTTTATTCTCGTTAAATAATGACTTTTTTAAAACTACGACTTTATTCTCGTTAAATAACGACTTTATTCTCGTGGTGACAAGCATTTTTTTTGTCTTATGTGGCCCTAATACGCCGTCGTATGATCCCGAGCTGGTGTATTAACTAAGTAAGTAAAGGTTCTTCAGTTTTAGTTTTTGATAGACAGGGACAGATTTGGCTACTCTGCTGCTTTGCTAAAAAACTACTAAAATTCACAGCACCCTATAGGATGAATAAAGTATCTATCGGTCTATCCATCTATCTATCTATCTATCTGTCTGTCTGTCTGTCTGTCTGTCTGTCTGTCTGTCTGTCTGTCTGTCTGTCTGTCTGTCTGTCTGTCCGTCCATCCATTCATCTATCTTTTCCTGTTATAAACTATAGTTATATCAGTCTGAAAAATCAATGCTGAGCTAAGCTAAAATAAGCTAAACTAAGCTAAACTAAGCTAAGATAAGATAAGATAAGATAGATGTTATTGATCCCACTATAAGCAAATTTCTCAGTTGACAGCCACAAATACAAAAATAAAGTTCAGGGAAGACAGAAAACAGAACATTACATTACCTTCTAATTGAAAAGATTAGACTCTTCATGATTTCAACTGTTCACATTTAAGAAAAAAATATACAAAACCAGAAAAGCACTCGAAGAGCGCAGACCTCCGCCAAGCACAAAAATTCCCCACATAATCGGTGATACAAATCCTACATTTATTTTTTAAAATAAAATCCGCCTTCTGGATCAGATCCGGATCAGCCTTTGAAATGTGATAGAGGACCCCATTGTCAATTCCTGAGTTAAATTTCATGAGTTTTGGTCAATAATTAAGCGAGATATTGGGAAATGAAAATTTTGGCCCCATTTACCACAATGTTAACGAAAATTTCAAAGTGATCCAGAATCCAGGATTTCTTCTGGATCACCCCCAAAAGTTAATCATTTCCTCCTTATCCCATTTCCAACAAACCCTGAAAATTTCATCAAAATCTGTCCATAACTTTTTGAGTTATGTTGCACACTAACGGACAGACAAACAGACAGACAAACAAACCCTGGCAAAAACATAACCTCTTTGGTGGAGGTAATAAAAATCTAGAAAGATCTGGGCCACTTCTGCCTGCAGTCTGAACACAACCCAATAGATTTAATAAGGTTTCAGAGGGGAAAATAAACCTGTTCCTCTACTCAGGATAAAGCAATGTTTCCCTTTTTTAGTTTTTTTCTTGATACAACACAAGTAATTGACAGCAACCACAGACCAACACCTCATAACCTGAACAACAAGACATCAAACACTGGCACAGAAGCCCACATTCAATCCCCAGTATTCTCCTCCGCCTTGGTTAACCTGCTCATCACACAGCAGCAGCAGAACCAGAACCAGTACTGAACATGTCACTGACCTGGTCGTCGTATCTGTAGGTCAGAAACTGGTCCTCGGTGGCGTCCTCCATGAAGCTGCCCTGGGACGAAAGGCCGAACTCAGGCAGGAACACTGCGCTCTGGGGGTCTGCACTCTGCCAACACACAAACACACACTTCCAGTCGATCACAATGAAGGCAGATGTGTGTGAAGAACCAAACCAGACCAGGATCATGCATCAAAATCTGTTTTTTCTTTGACTCGTACTCAAAGCGGACCCCTCTGGGACTCTAAATCTGATCTGAACCCCCCCACCCCGGGGTTAATTTAGTTAAATCCTGGACTCCATTGATCTCTAAAAAGGTTGTGAAATCATCTCCCTCCCAAAGTGCACATCCGTCACCCTTAAAGAACAGAACTATTTAGAGAATTCTTCTTTATATTTAACCTTTTCTTATTTATCATTTATTATAATTCTACCTCTATGATTTGCTTTTTTCAGGTATTTTCCTATATTCAATTTACTGTTCATGTAGATGTTCATAAAAAAATCATTTTAATCCAAATATATCAAAACAGTAAAAACTAACCAAAAAGGTAACTTTTCAATAAAATATATCATAAACTGAACGTAAAAACAATCTACAACTGCTGTCCTTTCCACATTCACTACAGAGCCTCTGGATGCACAAAAGAGTCATATCTGATTACCATGAAAAGCTGAAAAACTGCATTTTACCTAAATTTTTTAACCCCTAAAGACCTACAAGTACTTTTTGATGATTTCCAAATACATTTTTCTTTACATTTAACCTTTCCAAACTGATTTATAGACATAGATATAGATATAGATATAGATATAGATATAGATATACTGTACTTTATTTCGAACATAAGTGGGCAAAAGAAATTCCAGATTTAAAGAAGAGGTAGAGAATAGGTCAAGGTTCAAGGTGACATACATCTTTTTAAACTTTGCGATGTTTTAACACTGTTTAACCCTTTCATGGTTAGTGGTCACTCTAGTGGACAGTTCTTCTCCAGCTGTTCTCTTGTATATTCATGGGTTTTGTTGTTTTAGTTCCATATCAGCCAACGCAGTGGACATTTATGCATCATCCCATAATAATACACTGACATTCACACCATTACTGTAATTTTCCTGTTCTTGATAAACCTGATCTGCACTATCATATATGGGTGTAAATCAATTGCTAATTGTTATTAGACTGTAATTAACAGTTGTTTTTTTGGGTTTTTTTTTTTCATATTATTTGAGTGAATAATAACTAGCATAAAATGTGAGAAAACATCAGATCAGTGGCATTAAAAACGTTTTTTTATTTCATAGTTTTCACACAGTATATCAGTAAATACATGTTTCTCTGCTTCAAAAATTAATTAATTAAATGGACATTTTTGTAACTCCATGAAAAATAGGTTCATAAAAATAATTCAATCACGTTTTTTTTATGCCTAAAGTTTACTATAAAAACACTCAGGGAAAAAAAATCTTGATTAAGGTTCTCATAATTCATACATGAAAGGGTTAATATTTAGATCCAATCCGTTCAACAAAACCACTCCACAACATGAAATGCACATCTGTTTAAGATTTGTACCAGCGAAATGTCGTTTCATATTTAGTTTCTGTCTGTAGTCATATGTATCATCATTTATTATAACATTATCCTCTGCGCTGTAGATTTTTCAGCGAAAATCAGCTATTTTTTTTTTCTTTCTAAAATTCACATTCAAAGGTTATTATATCGAAACAGAGAAAATGAAAGAAAAAGTGACTTTGAGCAAAATATATTATTAACTGAAAGTAAAAACAAGTGTCTACAACCACTAGCATTTGTCAAACTACATCGATCAATCAAAGATGACAGTG
Source organism: Sphaeramia orbicularis (assembly GCF_902148855.1). Classification (NCBI taxonomy): domain Eukaryota; kingdom Metazoa; phylum Chordata; class Actinopteri; order Kurtiformes; family Apogonidae; genus Sphaeramia; species Sphaeramia orbicularis. Next base: position 24,329,982 of record NC_043959.1, on the reverse strand, counting down.
TTTCTGTGTTCATTGCAGACCTCTGAACATCCAAAGAGGTCATATCTGATGTCACTGAAAAGATGAGAAACTGTATTTTACCTGAATTATTTACATGAATTGATAAGATTACTGCAGTGTTTTTCAACCTTGGGGTCAGGATATCACGTGGGGTCGCCTGGAATTCAAATGGGGTCACCTGAAATTTCTAGTAATTGATATAAATAAAAAATAAAAACTTACTAATAAAATATATGGTGAGTTGAGAGAGACAATCCCAATCCATAAAAGACATGACAAACTGTGAAGCTGAAACTGAAGCACTGTGGTTTCAAATGTTCATTGTGGCCAGTATGTATTTATTGATTCAAAATTCTTTAATTGTTCAGTAATTCATTCGGTAATTCATTGTCAGCCTTGTAAATCCCAGACTAAATGTCATAAAATTCACATTTATTTGCAACATAGTATAGAAAACTATTACATGATCAAAAACAAACTAATTTTAGCAAAAACAAAAAAAAAAAGTCTCTGTTTTGAATGTCTGGGGTCACCAGAAATTTGTGATGTTAAAATCAGGTCACGTGCCAAACAAGGATTTGTAATTTGGACACTGGGGTTCCACAGGGGGCTGTCTTGGCTCCCTTTCAGACTGAATTGTATATAGTGGACTTCAAGTGCAACCCTTGATCCTGCCACCTATTTTTGTAATTGTATTTATTTATTTAGTTACAGGATAGTGTGTATCGGCATTAGTTGCAAAAAAACAAGATGCATGCACCAGATGTAGCAAAGAAGCTAATTTCTATCTGTTGTCCTGGACAAACGACCAACATAACAAAACATCACATAGATTACGAAGCACTAATAGACTGGAAGGAAACATGGTGATTTGAGAGAGACAATCCCAATCCATAAAAGACATGACAAACTGTGAAGCTGAAACTGAAGCACTGTGGTACTGTTTATCTTTCAAATGTTCAAAATTCCTTAATTGTTCAGTAATTCACTCGGTAATTTATTGTCAGCCTTGTAAATCCAAGCTGGACTGACTGTACATACCCTGACCAAGGAAAATCAAATTCTCACTTTGTGCAGTAATCTACACCTGGCTTTTCTACCTCCGTCCATAATAATATACATTATATAGTCTAAATGTCGTCTAAAATTAACATTTATTTGCAACATAGTATAGCAAACTATTACATGATCAAACACAAATTAATTTTAGCAAAAAAAATCTCTGTTTTGAATGTCTGGGGTCACCAAAAATTTGTGATGTTAACCCTTTCATGCATAGTGGTCACTACAGTGGACAGTTATTCTCCAGCTGTTCTCTTGTATATTCATGGATGTTGTTGTTTTAGTTTCATATCAGCCTGCACATTGGATGCTTATGCACCATCCCATACACTGACATTGAAAACATTATTGTAACTTCACTGTTCCTGATAAACCCAATCTAACATGTTCAAGTGTAAATCAGTTCTTTGTTATTGTTATTAGACTGTAATTAACAACAAAAGTCCTTTTTTTTTGGGGGGGGGGGGGGGGCATATTATGTCCATGAAGTGAGTAATGACTAGTATTGGAGTACACTTACAAACAAAAAGTTACGGATATTTCTTTTTTTTTTTGTCTCTTTTTTGTCATTTTTGCCATTTGTAAAAAAAAAATTGTCTGGTCATTAAAAAAAAATGTGTTTCAATTCAATTCAGGGCTGAAAGATATATCATTATCGTATCTAGATATGAACATTCAAGATATTAATATCGAAAAAGCAACAATATAAACGATATTGTCACACCTGCTGCCAGACGCTAGTCTGGTTTTGTCTGTTCTTTGTGTTTTTGTTTGTCACTTCCTGTTTTATTTTGTTAAGATTTCCCTCATGTGTCTTGTCTGTCGTCTTTACTTCCTGTTCCCCGTTCATCCTGACCTCTGTCCTGATTACCTGTCTCCGCCCTAATTTGCTTCACCTTTGTCTAGTTGTCTTCCCTCCCTTTTGTGTATTTTAACCCTGTCTCTTCCCCCTGTCAGTCGCCAGTTTGTAACTCTTGTAGTTCTTACCAGCGTCTTGACCTCGTTTGTTCGTTTGCCTGCCTGTTTTTTGACCTGTTTTGGATCCCTCGGTTTTTCGTCTTCTGCCTGCTCCCTGTCGGTTTGTCTGCCTCATCTGAAACCTGGTTTTGACCTTCTCGCCCTGACTACCGGTACGTGAGTTTAAGCCTTGTCCTTATGTCCTGTTGCCTGAGTTTTTGCCTGCCTGTGTATGACCTGTTTCCGTCCCTGACCTCCCTTTGCTTTTCCCTAGTCGGGAAAAACCCCCCTAACACCGCTCGGGGAGACGGGCTGTCGCCCTCGATCCGGAGGACGAATCAGAGGAGGATATCACCAACTATTATCCTCAAGATTCTGTCATTGATCATTATTTTTCACCTGTGTGTGATAAATAAACCTTTTGAACTATATTTTTGGCGTTTGAGTTCTGCATTTGGATTCTGTGTTTGTACTAGCACCATTACAGATATAGATTTCCCCCGCGCTCGCCCTGCATGTACAGCTCTGGAAGTCGCAACAAATTTCATTTATTCGTACTTTATGTTAATGTTGATGACTGGCAGCGAGTACTTATAAATAAAACTGCACTTTCCACATTCTTTTGTATTATGATGTTTGTATTTTTCTGATAAATGCTTGGTTTTCACTGAACCCGTAGTCGTATCGTATCAATATCGAGATATCTGGTATGAATATCGAGATATGAAATTTTGTCCATATCGTTCAGCCCTAATACAATTCACACACAAAAAAGTAAAAAGCGTTATGTAAGAATCCCAACTGAAAAAAAAAATAGCCCAAAAATTAAAAATATCCATAACTTTTTGTTTGTAATGTATGTTAAAATGTGACAAAACATCAAATTAGCAGCATTTAATGTTTTTATTTCATAGTTTTCACACAGTATATCAGTAAATACATGTTTCTTTGCTTCAAAAATTAACCCTTTCATGCATAGTGGTCACTACAGTGGACAGTTACTCTACAGCTTTAATCTTGTATATTTATGGGTTTTGTTGTTTTAGTTCCATATCAGCCAACACAGTGGACACTTATGCATCATCTCATAAACTGCAATTCATACCATTTTTGTAACTTTGCTGTTCTTGATTGGTTCTTGAGTGGAAATCAATAGTTAATATTTATTTTTTGCATATTATCTCCATGAAGTGAGTAATAGCTAGTATTAGAATATGTTAAAATGTGAGAAAACATCAGATTAGCTGCATTAAACATGGTTTCATTTCACTGTTTTCATATCACTGTATGATATTGCGTTTTAAATACATGTTTCTTTGCTTCAAGAATAAAATTCATGGTGTAGCTGAATGGACATTTTTGTAACTCCATGAAAAACAGGTTGATTTAAAAAAAAAAAATTCAATCACATTGGTTTTTTTTCATGCCTAAAGAGGAATAAAAACACTCAGGAAAAAAAAAAATCTCGATTAAGGTTCTCATAATTCATGCATGAAAGGGTTAAACACATTGAGTCCAGCTTGGTGGACATGGTTGCAACTCCATGAAAAATAGCTTCATAAAAATAATAAATAACTAGAAGCACTCGGAGAGCGCAGACCTCCGCCAAGGCTGATCAGTGCCCCCCCCCCGATCACCACCAAAATTTAATCATTTCTTCCTTATCCCATTTCCAACAAACCCTGAAAATTTCATCAAAATCTATCCATAACTTTTTGAGTTATGTTGCACACTAATGGACAGACAAACAAACAAACAGACAGACAGACAAACAAACCCTGGCAAAAACATAACCTCCTTGGCGGAGGTAATAATCGCATTGTGTTTTTTAACGCCCAAAGAGGAATAAAGAAAAAAATCTTGATTAATGTTCTCGTAATTCATGTATGAAAGGGTTAAAATGGGGTCATGAGTCAAAAAAGATTGAGAACCACTGGATTACAGGTTCAGAAGGTATTAAACATTTTACTTCAGTAGACGCTTTTTGTCGCTGGCAGCCGTTTCGGTCTTTGAGGGTTAAATCCTTCCTGACTAACATAAGAAAATCTGCACTTCATTACCAAACCCTCTGCTGATTCTTCATAAACTCTCCGCTTTCCCATTAATTCCACTGATTTCTACACGACAGTGGGCGGGCGCCGACTTTAACACGGTGAAATTTTTTTTTTTTTTTTTTTGGATGATCAGCATAATCCAAAGAAGGGGAAGGAAGGAATGATTATCAAACTAAAAGAGACTGTTAGACTGTGCTGCACGGAGACTGGATAGGAATAACTGGCATCTGGCATTTAGAGAGCTCCCCAGAGAGGCTCGCAGAGTGTGTGTTTGCGAGTGTTTGTGAGTGTTTGTGTCTGTGCCACTCGAATTGTGTGCGAGAGAGATGATCCACCATTAAGATTAGTGGTAGTGGTGTCTCCAGCAGGCTTTTAGAGCCACTTAGAGACAGACACAGCAAAAGTGCCACTGGAATGTGTTTCCCTGAGGACCGTCTGAGGACTAGCACACTTTCATCACTTACTAACCTGCTCACTCTCCCCTTTATAGCTCCCTCAATCTTTCACTCACCGCCAATTTTTCTTCTATTGGAATTTGCTTTATTACATGAAACAAAAGCAGGTCATTTATAACCAAAGAAAATACAGGACACAGACTGGGTATTAGGGGTGTAAGGAACGATTGTAGTGTTTTTCAACCTTGGGGTCGCCTGGAATTCAAATGGGGTCGCCTGAAATTTCTAATAATTGATAAAAAAAAAAAAAAAAAAAAACTAATAAAAACATATATGGTGAGTTGAGAGAGACAATCCCAATCCATAAAAGATATGACAAACTGTGAAGCTGAAACTGAAGCACTGTGGTACTGTTTATCTGTCAAATGTTCATTGTGGTCAGTTTCAGATGCTGCAGCTCTTTCATAATTCATAGTTTGAGTTCTTGTTTGTTCAGTATTAATTGTCAGCCTTGTAAATCCAAGCTGGACTGACTGTACATATCCTGACCAAGGAAAATCAAATTCTCACTTTGTGCAGTAATCTACACCTGGCTTTTCTGCCTCCGTCCAGAATAATAAACATTATATAGACTAAATGTCATAAAATTAACATTTATTTGCAACATAGTATAGAAAACTATTACATGATCAAAAACAAACTAATTTTAGCAAAAACAAAAACAAAAAAATTCTCTGTTTTGAATGTCTGGGGTCATCAGAAATTTGTGATGTTAAAATGAGGTCATGTGCCAAAAAAGGATTTGTGATTTGGACACTGGGGTTCCACATGGAGCTGTCTTGGCTCCCTTTCAGACTGAATTGTATATAGTGGACTTCAAGTGCAACCCTTGATCCTGTCACCTATTTTTGTAATTGTATTTATTTATTTAGTTACAGGATAGTGTGTATCGGCATTAGTTGCAAAAAACAAGATGCATGCACCAGATGTAGCAAAGAAGCTAATTTCCATCTGTTGTCCTGGACAAACGACCAACATAACAAAACATCACATAGATTACGAAGCACTAACACACTGGAAGGAAACATATGGTGAGTTAAGAGAGACAATCCCAATCCATAAAAGACTTGACAAACTGTGAAACTGAAACTGAAGCACTGTGGTACTGTTTATCTTTCAAATATTCATTGTGGCCAGTATGTATTTATTGATTCAAAATTCTTTAATTGTTCAGTAATTCATTTGGTAATTCATTGTCAGCCTTGTAAATCCAAGCTGGACTGACTGTACATATCCTGACCAAGGAAAATCAAATTCTCCCTTTGTGCAGTAATCTACACCTGGCTTTTCTACCTCCATCTATAATAATATACATTATATAGACTAAATGTCATCTAAAAGTAATGTTTATTTGCAATATAGTATCGCAAACTATTACATGATCAAACACAAATTAATTTTAGCAAAAAAAAAACATATCTCCATTTTGAATGTCTGGGGTCGCCAGAAATTTGTGATGTTAAAATGGGGTCACTAGTCAAAAAAGGTTGGGAAGCACTGAAATATTGGTTCCTCAATATATCGCAACATTTCATTTCACTAGTTGCTTTTCCATTGGACATCTGCACAAAACTTTACCAATATTTACTAAATGTAGATAAAAAGAAGTGTGTAATGTCAGTTTTTCCATTAAATCACAAATGAGATGATTTGTTTATTACCCCCGAGGTTATGGAGGTTATGTTTTTGCCGGCGCTGGTTTGTTTGTCTGTCTGTGTGTGTGTGCAAGATAACTCAAAAAGTTATGGACGGATTTGGATGAAAATTTCAGGAAATGTTGATACTGGCACAAGGAACAAATGATAAAATTTTGGTGGTGATCGGGGGGGGTCTGTGCTCTTCGAGTGTTTTTCTAGTTTATTATCATCAGATGACAAGAGAAGTCATTCCATAAACATGGCGACTATCATAAATATTGTGTTGATTTACAGATATATTCATTATTATTATATATTACCCCTCTATACCATACTAAATTAAAAAAATATTCCCTTTCCTGGTGTGTTCACAACATACTGCACCATGTTTCTTTTAAAATTCTTCTTCTTCACTTGTTGTAATGTCCGTCAACATCCGGATTTTTTATTCATGTGACTCTAGTTGCAGAAAAAGGTCTTTCTATTGCAGTTTTGCGTGATTTACCATTTGCGCTACGCCTGAAAAACCGTTTCTTGCCAGCGCAAAAACTTTAAATCGAAAAAAAAAAGAGTTTTGGTGAAATTATTTCTTTTTCCATTATAGATACATTTTTATGTGCAAGTTATATTTGTGCAATTTGAGGGTCAATGGAAAAGCAACTACTGTGATACTGTAATGATATTAATCTGAGCTTTTATGAACATCCACATGATCAGTAAATTAAACGTAAGAAAATACATCATTTACACTGAAAAATGCAAAATACAGAGTATATTACACATATAAGGATATGATAATAAATGGTGATAAATTGCTTTACCCTTTCATGCACGAATTATGATAACATTAATCAAATTTTTTTCCTGAGTGTTTTTATTCCTCTTTAGGCATGAAAAAACAATGTGATTGAAAATTTTCTTCTGAATAAATAAATAAATAAATAAATAAATAAATAAAATAAAAATAATTGAAAAAATTGAAAAAATACATTAAAAAAAAAATGAAAAAAAAAATCTTATGAACCAATTTTTCATGAAGTTGCAAAAATGTCCACTCAGCTGGACACCACACGTTTAATTTTTGATGCGCAGAAACATGTATTTACTGATAAATTGTGTGAAAACTATGGGGAGGGCTTGTGATTCTGGAGGTTTTTGCTCTACATAATGTTACCAATTTATGTCAGAAAAGATATGTAGTGTCTTAAAACTTTAATAAAGATATGCGTAAAAAAAAAAACAAAAGAACAACAAAATCCATGACTATACAAGAGAACAGCTGTAGAATAGCTGTCCACTGTAGTGACCAGTATGCATGAAAGGGTTAATAAAGGTTAAATGTAGAGAAAAAAATCATTTAGGAACTGCCACAAAAGTTGCATGGGTCATTCTGGGTTAAAAAATGAAAAATGTGAAGGCAGAGATGCAGCGTTGTAGCTTTGACTCAGAAACTGCTGTTGTAATGTATGCAGAAATGACCAAAAATAGTCTCTTGCCTGATAAAGGGTTAAATAATGGTTATTTCCATCATCCTAAAAGCACTTTTCACTGTCTGAAAGAGTTAGTTCTTTTGTTGGGATTGAATAAAAATAATGTTCTGATGTTGGATGACTCAGGGACTGTCCACTATGCATTCATTTCACAACTAATAGAATATGAACATTTGTGCAGGATCTGAAACTGTAATAACTGTACAGCATAATTTCATTTATTTATTCATTTTTTGGGAGTGTTTTTTGTACTGGTAAAGCTGCATGTTGTCACTTCATTTATCCAAATCCTGCACTTTTAAGTTTTTACAAAGGAAAGTTTTGTGATAAAGCATTAGATCCTGTTCTGATCCAATAGTATTTATCCATATTTCTGGTGTAATCCAGTTTTTCCTGGAAATAATCTTTTGAAAAAAATAAACTAAACAAACAAACAAACAAAAAATTGCCTAGTTTACAGTATTGTGATATATTGCGATAAATCGTATCATGATCCTAGCATTGTGACTTATATTGTATGGCCACTTTCTTGCCGATACACACCCCTACTGGTTATGTAACAGTGATGGACATACAATATGTATCTACACAACCTGTTTACAGTAACACTGTGTAAATATTTTACACTGTATGGTAGAAATATGGTCAGAAATAGACAAAGTACATCTGCACACGGACAGTAGAGACACGTTCCAAGAGTTGGATGATATGGACCAAATGTCATCAAGATTAGCCTTTATACATCAGCTGATACTGATAATTATATAATATTAATAATTATCATGGTGAATGTTCCCACTACTCTCTCAAGGACTCAGAAAATGAATTAAAAGATGAATGTCAAAACATTATTTGTTTCTGTTTTAAAAGCTGAGTTTCGGTTCTGAGTGGAAGTTGATGAAAGCTGAAGGTCGTGTTTGGTTTGAGATTATTGCATCAAGGTGAAAACAATGTAAAAGATGCAACAAGATGAATATGAAACAGAAAAAAGCACAAATGAAAAAAGACAGATACGGAAAGAAAAGATGAAAACATAAAAGAGAGGAACAAGACAAAAGTGCACTTGGCTTATTTAGTTAATTTTATCTATTTTAGTTTAATGTTTTGCAAACGAGTAAACACAGAGTGCATCTGAGGTCTTAGTCAAAGAGATGTGGATGAGGTGTAGTTCAATGTGAAAGGAACAAACAGACAACAGGAAAAATTCATTATCATAGACTTAATTATGATTATATATGGGCTTTTCTTGTCACTCAGAACTGGAGTTACATCACAGTAGACAGTATATGTGTGGAGACATGTTCTAAAACAAAATGCAGCCTAAAATATGAGATTTTACTTTAATTTATTGTTTTTACAGAAAAGATTATCAGTGTTTTCTTTGATTTTTTTTTTTTTTTTAGAGAATTGAAATGCTGTTTCTCTTTCAACCTGCTACTAAATACAATGCAATTAAAAATAATAGAGTAATAAAAATAGAAATAAGATAAATAATTTAGTATAAAAGATGACCTAAAATGGAACATAAAAGACATAAATCAAACCTATTTACAGTGGTGGCTGTAGTGCAAATACAGTCAGAGTAATAGGTGCATTATTAATGTGTATGAGGTGTACGGACAACAGCGCACATATTTATAATAAAGACTTGAAAACCAGTCTGCAGCAAATGTAAGAACTACCTCAGACTGGAACTACTGAGTGTGTATGTGCACAAACAGCTGAGGTCCAGTCTGTGTGTAAATGGGTGTGGCTTACAGTCCATGTAATTACAAAATGTAATGAAATTAAAGGAAATGTACTGAGGTTCTAGAATATTCAAGTACAGAAGAATAAACTGAAGAGGTGACAGAGAAGATTACTGTTCATATGAGTTCATTTAAATAAATATGTAGATACACTCAAGAAGACCATTCCAAATATTCATACAAACTCATACAAATACTCATACAAACTCATACAAATACTCATACAAACTCATACAAATACTCATAAAACGTATTCAAATACTCATACAAACTCATACAAATACTCATACAAACTCATACAAATACTCATAAAACGTATTCAAATACTCATACAAACTCATACAAATACTCATAAAACGTATTCAAATACTCATACAAACTCATACAAATACTCAAAACGTATTCAAATACTCACACAAATACTCAAAACTAATTCAAATACTCAAATAAACTCATACAATGCTCGTTAAACATGTTCAAATACTCACACAAACTCATACAAATACTCATAAAACGTATTCAAATACTCATACACACTCATACAAATACTCAAAAAACGTATTCAAATACTCATACAAACTCATACAAATACTCATACAAACTCATACAAATACTCATAAAACGTATTCAAATACTCATACAAACTCATACAAATACTCAAAACGTATTCAAATACTCACACAAATACTCAAAACTAATTCAAATACTCAAATAAACTCATACAATGCTCGTTAAACATGTTCAAATACTCACACAAACTCATACAAATACTCATAAAACGTATTCAAATACTCATACACACTCATACAAATACTCAAAAAACGTATTCAAATACTCATACAAACTCATACAAATACTCATACAAACTCATACAAATACTCAAAACGTATTCAAATACTCACACAAATACTCAACACTAATTCAAATACTCAAATAAACTCATACAATGCTCGTTAAACATGTTCAAATACTCACACAAACTCATACAAATACTCATAAAACGTATTCAAATACTCATACACACTCATACAAATACTCAAAAAACGTATTCAAATACTCATACAAACTCATACAAATACTCATACAAACTCATACAAATACTCATAAAACGTATTCAAATACTCATACAAACTCATACAAATACTCAAAACGTATTCAAATACTCACACAAATACTCAACACTAATTCAAATACTCAAATAAACTCATACAATGCTCGTTAAACATGTTCAAATACTCACACAAACTCATACAAATACTCATAAAACGTATTCAAATACTCATACACACTCATACAAATACTCAAAAAACGTATTCAAATACTCATACAAACTCATACAAATACTCATACAAACTCATACAAATACTCATAAAACGTATTCAAATACTCATACACACTCATACAAATACTCAAAAAACGTATTCAAATACTCATACAAACTCCTACAAATACTCATAAAACATATTCAAATACTCATACAAACTCATACAAATACTCATACAAAGTCAAACAAATACTCATAAAACGTATTCAAATATTAATACAAATATTCATAAAACGTATTCAAATACTCACACAAACTCTTACAAATACTCATAGAAAACTCATACAAATACTCATAAAACTTATTCAAATACTCATACAAATACTCATAAAACGTATTCAAATACTCATACAAACTCATACAAATACTCATAAAACGTATTCAAATACTCATACACACTCATACAAATACTCATAAAACATATTCAAATACTCATAAAACATATTCAGATACTCATACAAACTCATACAAATACTCATAAAAACTCATACAAATACTCATACAAACTCATACAAATACTCATACAAACTCATACAAATACTCATAAAACGTATTCAAATACTCATACAAACTCATACAAATACTCATACAAACTCATACAAATACTCATAAAACGTATTCAAATACTCATACAAACTCATACAAATACTCAAAACGTATTCAAATACTCACACAAATACTCAAAACTAATTCAAATACTCAAATAAACTCATACAATGCTCGTTAAACATGTTCAAATACTCACACAAACTCATACAAATACTCATAAAACGTATTCAAATACTCATACACACTCATACAAATACTCAAAAAACGTATTCAAATACTCATACAAACTCATACAAATACTCATACAAACTCATACAAATACTCATAAAACGTATTCAAATACTCATACAAACTCATACAAATACTCAAAACGTATTCAAATACTCACACAAATACTCAAAACTAATTCAAATACTCAAATAAACTCATACAATGCTCGTTAAACATGTTCAAATACTCACACAAACTCATACAAATACTCATAAAACGTATTCAAATACTCATACACACTCATACAAATACTCAAAAAACATATTCAAATACTCATACAAACTCATACAAATACTCATACAAACTCATACAAATACTCATAAAACGTATTCAAATACTCATACAAACTCATACAAATACTCAAAACGTATTCAAATACTCACACAAATACTCAACACTAATTCAAATACTCAAATAAACTCATACAATGCTCGTTAAACATGTTCAAATACTCACACAAACTCATACAAATACTCATAAAACATATTCAAATACTCATACACACTCATACAAATACTCAAAAAACGTATTCAAATACTCATACAAACTCCTACAAATACTCATAAAACATATTCAAATACTCATACAAACTCATACAAATACTCAAAAAACGTATTCAAATACTCATACAAACTCCTACAAATACTCATAAAACATATTCAAATACTCATACAAACTCATACAAATACTCATACAAAGTCAAACAAATACTCATAAAACGTATTCAAATATTAATACAAATATTCATAAAACGTATTCAAATACTCACACAAACTCTTACAAATACTCATAGAAAACTCATACAAATACTCATAAAACTTATTCAAATACTCATACAAATACTCATAAAACGTATTCAAATACTCATACAAACTCATACAAATACTCATAAAACGTATTCAAATACTCATACACACTCATACAAATACTCATAAAACATATTAAAATACTCATAAAACATATTCAGATACTCATACAAACTCATACAAATACTCATAAAAACTCATACAAATACTCATAAAACTTATTCAAATACTCACTCAAACTCGTACAAATACTCATACAAACTCATACAAATACTCATAAAACGTATTCAAATACTCATACAAATACTCATAAAACGTATTCAAATACTCATACAAATATTAATAAAATGTATTCAAATATTCACACAAACTCATACAAATACTCATACAAACTCATACAAATACTCATAAAACTTATTCAAATACTCATATAAACTCATTCAAATACTCATAAAACGTATTCAAATACTCATACAAACTCATACAAATACTCATACAAACTCATACAAACACTCATACAAATACTCATAAAACGTATTCAAATACTCATACAAACTCATACAAATACTCATAAAACGTATTCAAGACCCTCATTTAATATACAAACTCACAAATACTCACACAAACTCATACAAATACTCATACAAACTCACACAAATACTCACAGAATCACTTTCAGTAATCAGCCGACCGGTAGTTTATTATTTCTCATATTTATTCATATCATTTATGGTTAAATATTTACCTGTAGTGATGGGCAGGACATGTCCCACACATGAATACTATATGGATAATTGTGTGACAAATTTACACAGTGAAAATTTTCCACCAAGGGGAGGGGCCTTTTGGGGGGAGGGGCCTTGGAGCTTGTTGCAGGGTCAAGGTGTCGTGGAACTGTTTTTCTGTGTTTATTGGTAGTGAATTTGCCATTTATTGTAAATACAGAATTATTTTTGTAAATGTTCTAAGTATTTCACAAACACGAACTGATGATATTCACTTTGGAAAGCGATTTTTAAAAAGTCAAAACTGTTATTATGGGATATGATGTCCAAACATAGAAGACAATGTTAGTTTTTTTATATAGGATAAATACGGATGCATTGTAAATCGTCTCTTAAAACGAATATAAGTATAAATGACCTGACATTGGTGGACGGTGAGTAGAATTAAAACACAAAATCTTACAGAAAACCAATCCAAACATTATTAAGGTTTTTATTAACTTTCTTAAACATATGTGGTCATTTTTGTGTTTTTCTTCAGCCATGATCTGCAGAGTTACTGTATTAAAACCAGAGGACAGAAATGGAGGATGACCTGAGATAGATTTCCAATCTGAAACACTGACACCCACGACTGGTGACCCCACAGCTCCCATCGACTGTGGTCCGACCAACACTTAAACCTCAACTGATGGAAAGAATGATGGAAAACCTGGTGAAGTGCAACATGGAGACAAGATCCATGTCAGCTACTGATAATATAGGGTGTCCATAAAGTCTGTTTACAATTTCACAAATTTATTACAAAAGCAAATGAGTAGACAAAACTGTGGAAATTATTACAAAATTAAAAATTGATATATAAGGTTATTTTTTGCTCATTTAACACACCTCTAGGTTTTAGGTTTAGGTTAGTTTATTTCAGACACAGACATAATATAAAACATATGGAACAAAAATAAAAAATAATACAGGGTGGGGAAGCAAAATTTACAATATTTTGAGGCAGGGATTGAAAGACAGTGTATGACCAATTAGTTTATTGAAAGTCATGAGAATTTATTTGCCACAAGAAAATGTACATAATAGAAAATGTTTTAATTCTATGTGTCCTCCTTCTTTCTCAATAACTGCCTTCACACGCTTCCTGAAACTTGCGCAAGTGTTCCTCAAATATTCGGGTGACAACTTCTCCCATTCTTCTTTAATAGTATCTTTAAGAAAGTCGACATTGCTGTGCGATGTTCTATTGGTAGCATGTTCTAAAACGCCCCAAACAGCAGAATCCAGAGGGTTTAGATCCGGGCTAGAAGGCGGCCATAGACATGATTCCCAAAAATTGCTAAAGGTGGATTTGTTGCTGTTGTCAACAAGTGTTTTGGTGTTCTTGTGTAAGATTTGAACTTCAAATCATATTTTACTGCATTTATAATGTTCCTGTTGTCTACCTTAAGCTCAATTGCCATTTTTCTCATGGATTTGGTTGGATCCTTTAGGATTTTGGATTTGAGAACTTTAATAAAAGCTTTGGTACGTTTTTTGTTGCTTCCTCCACTTCCAGACTTTCTCGTAATAGTTTTGCTCATAGTCATTCTCTTCTTTCCATTATAAACAGTCTTTATGGACACTCCAACTATTTTTGAAATCTCCTTTGGTGTGACGAGTGCATTCAGCAAATCACACACTCTTTGACGTTTGCTTTCCTGATTACTCATGTGGGCAAAAGTTTCTGAAAAGGTATGGATAATAGTGTTAGGTATGATTATGACATCAATATATGTTTGGTTTCAAAACAATTGACGTAGTGCCTGCTGAGAAAAAACAACTAAATGTTCATTGTAAATTTTGCTTCCCCACCCTGTAATAATAAACAATACACCTACCTACTGTAATACCTACCAACCTGTACCCCCATACAGTCACATACACACATACATACACACATACAGTCACATACACACATACATACACACATACAGTCACATACACACATACATACAAACATACAGTCACATACACACATACATACAAACATACAGTCACATACACAAATACAGTCGCATACACACATACAGTCACATACACACATTCATACACACATACAGTCACATACACACATACAGTCACATACACATCTACAAACACACATACAGTCACATACACACATACAGTCACATACACACATACATACAAACATACAGTCACATACACAAATACAGTCACATACACACATACAGTCACATACACACATTCATACACACATACAGTCACATACACACATACAGTCACAAACACATCTACATACACACATACAGTCACATACACACATACAGTCACAAACACACATACAGTCACATACACACATACATACACACATACAGTCACATACACACATACATACACACATACAGTCACATACACACATACAGTCACATACACACATACATACACACATACAGTCACATACACACATACATACACACATACAGTCACATACACACATACAGTCACATACACACATACAGTCACATACACACATACATACACACATACAGTCACATACACACATACATACACACATACAGTCACATACACACATACATACAAACATACAGTCACATACACACATACATACAAACATACAGTCACATACACAAATACAGTCGCATACACACATACAGTCACATACACACATTCATACACACATACAGTCACATACACACATACAGTCACATACACATCTACAAACACACATACAGTCACATACACACATACAGTCACATACACACATACATACAAACATACAGTCACATACACAAATACAGTCACATACACACATACAGTCACATACACACATTCATACACACATACAGTCACATACACACATACAGTCACAAACACATCTACATACACACATACAGTCACATACACACATACAGTCACAAACACACATACAGTCACATACACACATACATACACACATACAGTCACATACACACATACATACACACATACAGTCACATACACACATACAGTCACATACACACATACATACACACATACAGTCACATACACACATACATACACACATACAGTCACATACACACATACAGTCACATACACACATACATACACACATACAGTCACATACACACATACAGTCACATACACATCTACATACACACATACAGTCACATACACACATACATACACACATATAGTCACATACACACATACATACACACATACAGTCACATACACACATACAGTCACATACACATCTACATACACACATACAGTCACATACACACATACATACACACATACAGTCACATACACACATACATACACACATACAGTCACATACACACATACAGTCACATACACACATTCATACACACATACAGTCACATACACACATACAGTCACAAACACATCTACATACACACATACAGTCACAAACACATCTACATACACACATACAGTCACATACACACATACAGTCACAAACACACATACAGTCACATACACACATACATACACACATACAGTCACATACACACATACATACACACATACAGTCACATACACACATACAGTCACATACACACATACATACACACATACAGTCACATACACACATACAGTCACATACACATCTACATACACACATACAGTCACATACACACATACATACAAACATACAGTCACATACACACATACAGTCACATACACACATACATACAAACATACAGTCACATACACAAATACAGTCACATACACACATACAGTCACATACACACATTCATACACACATACAGTCACATACACACATACAGTCACAAACACATCTACATACACACATACAGTCACAAACACATCTACATACACACATACAGTCACATACACACATACAGTCACAAACACACATACAGTCACATACACACATACATACACACATACAGTCACATACACACATACATACACACATACAGTCACATACACACATACAGTCACATACACACATACATACACACATACAGTCACATACACACATACATACACACATACAGTCACATACACACATACAGTCACATACACATCTACATACACACATACAGTCACATACACACATACATACACACATATAGTCACATACACACATACATACACACATACAGTCACATACACACATACAGTCACATACACATCTACATACACACATACAGTCACATACACACATACATACACACATACAGTCACATACACACATACATACACACATACAGTCACATACACACATACAGTCACAAACACATCTACATACACACATACATACACACATACAGTCACATACACACATACATACACACCAGTTTATGTCTCCTGCTGTACATCAACACACGTCTGCATCCCCATGTTTATATACACACACCATACAAATCCAAATAATGATCATACCCTTCCTTGAGCCAGATATTGTGAAAATAACATTTCTTTGTACATTTTTTTTTTGAATTTCTGAATATTCAGACACTGCTTGAGGTCTATCCCCAACCAATTCCAAAGCTGGACCCCACAAACTGATACACACAAACTTTTCCTGGTGGTCCTGACTGCTGGGACTTTGAAATTCCCACATCCCCTCAGGTTATAACCCCCCTCTCTATGGGCAAATAGTTTTTCTATGTTGGCAAGTAGTTGATTTTTATTGGCTTTATACAGAAGTTGAGCTGTGTAAAAATGTATCAAATCATTGAGTTTTAATAGTTTTGACTGCAAGAATAATAAATGAGTATGATGCAAATAGCCGACTTTATGTAAGACTCTGACTGCACCTCTATGTGGGCACCATTCAGATTCAGATTCAGATGTTTTTATTCATGCAATGAGAAAGAAAAATGCATTCTACATGAGCAGTTTACAACAGATGGACATGAAAGGAAACCCCAATGAAGCAAGAGTGATTATAGATAAAAGACCAAGCAACCGACAACATCCTCACCCACATTCGCCATTAGTTACACGAAGCACATCAAGACGGTACTGGATTTTTTACTATGTTTGCTATAGCATAGACTCATTAATGGAGTCAATGTGTAATAGGGTCAATTATTTTGCAGCAATATGGGTATGGAGAGTGTGTATTGTTTGTTATAATTACACAAAATCTGTTCATTTTATTTTCATTTCTTTTGGTTTAGGGATGCACCGATACTGATGCAAGTATCGGCATCGGCTCCGATACTCAGTGTGTGTAATCATACTTGCACTCGTAAAAGATATCCGATACAAATGCACCGATACCACTTACAGCCGTGTAACATTCACAGTTCAGTGCAGCAGGTACGCGGTGGTGGAATAATGTGTGTGGAGTGTGAAGAGTGTGGAGATTTTTCAGAATAAATGACGGTGATAAAAGTAACGCTGACTGCAAGTAACGTTACAGACAAAGACAGATACGGACGCAGCGTTCTGTCCGTCCTCTGCGTACATTCCATCTGTTTTCCAGATGCAGGCGGATGCGTAAACAGAATGAGAATACCAGCGGGAGTACAGAGAGGTGCGGACCTCCGCCAGCGGAAGTGAAAACAAAACTTATCACTCATTTCTCTTTTCTCTACTTGCTGAAGCTAAGCTGTTAAACCTTACCAGTGAAAACGTTGCAATATTAGTATCACATTAGTGTTGCCTCTGTCGTCTCCATGTTTGTTATTACTGACTTTCTTCTTCTTCTCAAAAAACGTTCCTCTTCTTCATAGTATTTGTCCAGTATGGTTAATTCAGAGCGGCGCCCCCTGGTGGATTAATTGAGAAACGCTCATTCTAACACATTAAATGTCAGTAGCAGCACTTTGTTCCAGTCAGACTAATGACAACGACAATAAAGCACATTTACAAAAAGGAACTAAGAAATGAAATGGGATTATTAAGTACTCGTATCGGTACTCAGTATCGGCAAGTACTCAAATGTAAGTACGGTAATGTAAGTAGTTGGTCTGGAAAAAAGTGGTATCAGTGCGTCCCTATTTTGGTTAATACCTGACATTGTGGGCCTCCGAGTCAGTTAATTTGAGTCTGTTCCCCAACGAGTAGTTTACAGTGTGACAGTGGGTACGGTTACATGATGTTTTTAAAATCCAATTTATTTTTCCAGAAGAAATTAATCCGGAACTAAAGTATTTTCTCTTCTGTTTACATGGAAATGTTAAACCCGAATAAAGGTTTACATGAGGTATTAATGAGGCAGATAAGTGAGTTAAAGGGTTTGCGCTGCAGTGCTCACGTTGCCTTGTTCTCGCAGCCCTTCTGTTAGCTTAGCTTAGCATAGTCACTGCATTTCCATGGTCACACTTAACCAGTTTTTTCAAGGTGATTTGTTGTCTTTTGTAAGTGATTTCCTGAAATCCGACTCTCCCTAATTATTTCTTTAGATCCGCGACTTACTGCACTCATACAATCTTGGGACTGTCGTGTTGACGGAAGTTGGAAAATCTTTTTGTTGGAAGGGATGCATGTGCTAAATTAGCTTTGCTTAGTTTTTATTTCCCAAGATTTTATTACTGCAGTAAGTCACATCGCCATGATTTGAGCCTCAATTTGTGATCATATTGACCCCACCGGACTAAAGTAATGATTAGGGAGAACTGAATTTCACAAAATCACTCATAAAATACTACGAATCACCTATAAAAGCCTGGCTACGTCTGACCATAGGAATGAAGCGATTATGCTAAGCTAGGCTAAGGTAAGCTAACGGAAGGGCTGTGAGAACAAGGCAATCGGTGCACTGCAGTGCAAACTGATTTGCCCACTTATCGAACTCATTAGTGCATGACAAATGAATGAATAAAAAAACAGGTGATGAACTCTTCCTTCAGGGTTTTCCAGGCTGGTAGATCCCATCAGAATAGCCCACTGGAACGGTTTGGGAAGACTAGACTGCATTGCATATTCTTCCGCCAGCGCAGAATGTGTGCATCTTCGCGACAGGACAAGACAACGAGCATGTGCAGAATGGAAGGAATAAAGTCCAAACGGAATAAAGGGTTTACATGTCTGAGGAATAATTTAGTTCGGAATAAAAAGGGGATTAAACCAGTGACTTTATGTAAATATATTATATTTAAATATTATATTATATTTAAATTTATTCTGAACTATTCTTTTTCAACTGGAATAAGGTGTTTACATGGGCATCTGAAATAGGATCTAACCTTTAATCGGATTAAACCAGGAATAAAAGTTGTCATGTAAACACACGGATTGCCTGCTATAACTACAGTTTTCGCACCTTTACCTCTTCCCTTTTTTTCCGGATCTCTATGGGAGAGGTAAGCAGCCATACAGTCTGAGAAAATTTTTGGTTTAGCCTCTGCTAATTTAACTTTTAAATGAAGTGGCTAGTTCAAACTGTATGAGGTGTGCTTATGATGTGCTGAAACACATTTCTTTATCATTGGGTTTGTGCAGGGGCATGTTTTACGGGGGTCACTTAGCAGAGGTTTTTGTGTTTTATGTCAATTTTGCCAGTTTTGTCAGGAACGAAAGAAACAATAAACGGAAACTGCCTCCAAAGTCGTACGTGCGGGTCTTGTCCTTCAAAAAACACAACGCAGAATCTGACACCACCGGCTACAAATGAACTCAAGCATGAATTGTTTATCATTTATACAGTTCCCCATTAGCTTCCACCATAGTGGTTACTACTCTTCCTGGGGTCCGTTAAAATACAAATACAGTTATGAAACGCATACATAAATAAAACAAGTTTATAATTCATTGTTATCATTAGCAAACTGAAAATTTCATTTCAATACATACACCATAAAACATTTAAACTTTTATCTTTACAGCAACTTGGATTGCAAGAGTCAAAATAATCATTTGTATTCATGTATTTCCTTGAGTAGTTTCTGTTTGAGTGTTTTTTTTTTTGTTTGTTTGTTTGTTTTTGAATGAATGAATATAAGATTTTAGTGTGTTTGATGTATAAAGGTAACTTATTCCATAGACTGGAGGCCCTGTAAATGACAGAATTTTTCAGTCGGTTTGTTTTTGGTTTGGAAAGTTTATACCCATGGTAATCTGTCTGGTGCCATGATTATGTTGTAGACCTCTATGCCTTATTCTGTCGGTAGGAAAGTCAGGTTTCCCGTTCACAAGAGCACTCCTCATAAGAAGGAGCAGGTTAAATGTAATTTTTGCCTCAACAGTCAACCATGATAGACTGCGATGGATTTTTGTAATGTTTGTTCTGAAAGAACATATAAGAGCCAATCTGTCTGCTCTATTTTGGACCAGTTGTATATTTTTAAGTTCTTTTTTTGTTGCATAAGACCACATAGCCATGCAAAAACTTCAATGTGACAGAACCAGTGCCTGAGTCACTCAACCTTTAGTTGATACAGACAAGTATGATGCTGCCTTTCTTACTAATGAAATTCCCCGCCCCACTGACGGACGTGACGGTGGGTGTCTTCTATGCTTTATCCTGTAGTTTGGCTGAGTCTGCATATCTGATTTAGTTTCAACAAGTGATTCCAGGCAAAACAAGCCCCGCCCCTTGCATGTATTGTACCCTATTTTGGCATCGATCTAGCTGATGTCATCATATCTATACCTGTGCTGATGTCAGCATGGACACAGACAGCATAAGCAGGGTACACACTTAAAGATAATCGGGCTGTTTTTGTCTCGATTATCCCTTTTTCCAACCAAGGACAACAAACGACAGAATATATTATGTTTTATAAGATTATCCTGTGGTCTGAAGTGTGTTACGAGTGAATTTGTCCTGATAATTGGCTCCAAAACAGTTCAGGGCTGACAATTGTAAATATTAAACTTGTTTAACCCTTTCATGCACGAATTATGAGAACCTTAATCAAGATTTTTTTTTCCCCTGAGTGTTTTCATTTCTCTTTAAACATGAAAAAACTATGTGACTGAAAAATTTCTTACATAAAAAAATAGATAGATAGATAGATAGATAGATAGATAGATAGATAGATAGATAGATAGATAGATAGATAGATAGATAGATAGATAGATAGATAGATAGATAGATAGATAGATAGATAAAATAAATAAAAAGTAAAAAAAAAACATTAAAAAATAAAAAAAGTAAAACAACAATAATAATAATAATAATAATAATAATAATAATAATCAGCTGGACACCTTGTGTTTAAGTTTTGAAGCAAAGAAATATGTATTTACTGATAAACTGTGTGAAAACTATGGGGGGGGCTTGTGATTCTGGGGGTTTATGTTCAGGGGAAATCTACACAAGGTTAACAATTCATGTCAGAAAAGATATGTAATGTCTTAAAATTTTAATAAAGATATGTGGAAAAAAAAAAATCCATGAAAATACAAGAGAACAGCTGTAGAATAGCTGTCCACTGTAGTGACCAGTATACATGAAAGGGTTAATATAATATTTCCGACCAAAAATCTTCATGTGTGGAGAAAGCCGACGACTTCCGAGTCATGACTCTATGAATTGTGACGTGGAACTGAATGTAGCCAATCAAGAAGTGAGTTGACTGAGGAACAAGGAAGCAGGTGTAAATAAACCTCAGAAATGAAGTCATGATATCATGTTTTATCTTCATGTGTGGAGTCTGTAACTTCAGATTTAGAAAATCCTTATGTGTGTACCCCGCTGTAGACAAATTTCAACCACTATAGGTATAAATTATAATTATAAATGGGAAAAATAAAAGATTTTAAAAATTAATTTTAAAAAAATCTTGAACTTTCACCTACTTTTTCCAAAATGCCATCACATCTATTCTGGGTCACTGGCAATCTATAAACCTAATCTGGTATGAAATCAACCAATAGTTTTGCTGCTAAAGTGTTAAACAAACAAACCAAAAATAATACCTCTTGCCTCCCCTTTGGGGGTGGGGTAGTAAATGTAAACATATAGTCTTTTCTTGAGTAGTAGCCATTTTTTTGGTGTTTTTTAATTTTTTTTAACAGAACCTATTTCATCAACAGGACACCTGAATGCAATGTGATTAAAAACTCTGATAGAAAAAATCTGATTAACATGTATCAATTGCTTTTGTAATATTTTTTTTACATTATAAAGAGACTTTGTGGACGCCCTGTACATACGTTGCACCTGTAAACTGGAATTCTGCTTCTTAAAACACTGTTGATTTGCTTCTACACCTGTTTTTAATATATCATGGTTGATAAAAAAAAAGATAAAAAAGCTTGAAACATGGATGAAGCATCATTTTAGAGATTTTTTTAGTCATGTTCAGTAAATCACGTGTGAGCAGCATAAAGGACATACTCAGTCACATACACCATGAATATTTTACATCTGTGTAAAAGCTTAGACTTCGGATGCACCAGTGAGTTCTGGTTTACTGCCAGTCGGGTGAATTTTAACAGGTTAAATAATAAAGACACCATATGTGGATGTTACTGTCGTACTTTAGTGGACGCCTGTTGGAAAATCATTTTAGATTTATTTACCAATAATATGATTTGGTCAATATATGATATGGTTCCAAACAACAATATGTACAGGTTAGACCAGGGATGGGTGATATTGGAAAAAAAAATAGAATCACATTTGTTCCAGACTGATCAATATTTATATTTTGTTGGGTTTATTATCCTTTCAGAAATTCTGTGTGTGTGGCAACTGTCAGACAAATAGAATCACAAAGAAAGAAAGAATCACACCAAAAAATAGGCTATGATGAAAAAGACGAGTCTGAGTAAAGTTCCAAATATTTAGAGCATTCACACATCACCAGGTCCTGTTTATTTATTTATTTACTTATTTATTTATTTATTTAATTTATATATATCATCAGGACAGTGGAACCTCACAGCATGAGTTTAATTCGTCCCATGACTGAGACTGTTTTGCGATTTACTCACAAATCAATTTTCTTTCTGAAAATTACTTTAAATTTAATTAATCCAGTCAAGCCCCCCAAAACTACCCCAAATCTTTTATACGGGTTTTTAAAACAGAAAAAGTGCAGTTAGAAAGAAAACAACAATTATAAAAACATAATAAAAAAGAATGCACTGCTTTTATTAACACATTTACCTTAACTGTACCTAATACTTTATTACTTTTGTGACATTTTTCAAAATTTTTTAGTGTCATGTTGAAAATCAAGGTTAATGAAGTTACCATATTTGGTTCCTTGTCTGTAAGACTTACAAAAAATAATAATAATAATACAAGAAAAACGCATATAAGGTGAAAGGAACATGTATTTTGGAGCATTAGAACATCACAACATAAGTGCTGATACAGACACCTGAGTGATGTGCCCCATTTTTAACCCATAAAGACCCAAACATCCACTGGCAACCAAAACCATCTACTGATGTAAAATATTGAATAACCTCTGATTCACTAATCCTACATCCTACATGTAAATAATTGGTGTAAAATACAGTTTGACGTCTTTTCATGGTCATCAGATATGACCCATTTGGACGTTCAGAAACTCTGAAGTGAACGTAGAAACACAGTCATCTTCTACAACATTGATTCACCAGTAAAACTCAATGACAGTGGATGGACACACTGGGTTTATATCCAGTTATATATTCACAGGGTGGGGAAGCAAAATTTACAATGAACATTTAGTTGTTTTTTCTCAGCAGGCACTACGTCAATTGTTTTGAAACCAAACATATATTGATGTCATAATCATACCTAACACTATTATCCATACCTTTTCAGAAACGTTTGCCCATACGAGTAATCAGGAAAGCAAACGTCAAAGAGTGTGTGATTTGCTGAATGCACTCGTCACACCAAAGGAGATTTCAAAAATAGTTGGAGTGTCCATAAAGACTGTTTATAATGGAAAGAAGAGAATGACTATGAGCAAAACTATTACGAGAAAGTCTGGAAGATACTATTAAAGAGGAATGGGAGAAGTTGTCACCCGAATATTTGAGGAACACTTGCGCAAGTTTCAGGAAGCGTGTGAAGGCAGTTATTGAGAAAGAAGGAGGACACATAGAATAAAAACATTTTCTATTATGTCAATTTTCTTGTGGCAAATAAATTCTCATGACTTTCAATAAACTAACTGGTCATACACTGTCTTTCAATCCCTGCCTCAAGATATTGTAAATTTTGCTTCCCCACCCTGTATATATTGAATTTATATCTTTGCATAAAAAGTCACTTTTCCTTCTGTTTTCTCTGTTTTTGATAAAAATGACCCTCAACTTTAATCTGAACTTTTATAAAAATCTACATGATCAGTAAATTAAATATAGGAAAATACCTGATTTTCATGAAAAAAACACTAAGTAAAGAAGATAATATTCCAATAAATGGTGATAGATCACTGAAGAGAAGTTAAATATAGAGAAATAATCATTTGGGAACTGCCACCGAAGTAATACTAGGTCTTTATGGGTTAATGTGTGAGGAAATTACCAAAAATAGTCACTTGCTCAATAAAGGGTTAGATACATTACACATATTCTGGTCTCAGACTGTTCGCTTGTAGGTGCTTGTTGTATGGATTGCGTTCTGTTTTCTTTAACTGACGTTCTTCTGCTTACGTAGATGAATAGAATATGTATATTGTCACAAGCATCACATAGTGTTACCATGGCAACACAGACGGAACTGTGGCAGCCCTCAAGGCAATGGGGCTTGAGAGGCTATGAATGTGTTTAAAGTTAAAGTACAGCTTCATTCATGGTCCTGTGAACCTCTTGCATCCTCACTCTTCCCGACCTCATCGGCGTCTCCACATCAGCTTCAGCTACAGACGATTATTCAGACAGGAAGTACAGGTCTGCAGTTACACATAAACACAGTTTGCATCACATCCCCTCTGCTCTGATGTTTTATTATTACAGTCAAAGTTCATCTGCATCCGTGAACTCTGTGACCTTTCGTTTCACACTCACACATTCAGAGACATAATTACCCACAATGCCGCTGTGCCACTTACACCTAGCCTAAACAGAGTTCAGTCTGGGTCCTTAGCCCACATACCCCTAAAACACACCGCCATATGCCACAGCATGACTCTCATATGTCTGAACACGACTTAGTAAAATAAACACCTCGCCATTTTCTCCAGCTTTCATCGACTGACACACGTTTCTCAGCCGTGGCCGAGACTTCAAACAAAAAAAAAAAATGACATGACGGTCTGGGTTATAAATATGTATATACTCAACACTTGCACTTTTCTGTGCAGTTAATGCAAATATGTTTCTGTTTAAGCCCTACAGGCATCTAGTGGTTATTAAATAAAGTGTAATGTTAGCTCAGTCACACTTTAAACTGGAGAAACATACGGTACAGTTTTTGGATTTTTGGAATGCAACTTTAACCCTTTCATGCGTACTGGTCACTACAGTGGACAGCTATTCTCCAGCTGTTCTCTTGTATATTCATGGGTTTTGTTGTTTTAGTTCCATATCAGCCAACACAGTGGACACTTATGCATATGTAACTTTGCTGCTCTTGATAAACCTGATCTGCAGTAACATGTTTGAGTGTAAATCAATTGTTATTAGACTGTAATTATCATTTTTTCTTTAACAAAATGGGGTTTTTTTGTATATTATCTCCATGAAGTGAGTAATAACTAGTATTAGAGTATGTTTAAATATGAGAAAACATCAGATTAGCTGCATTAAAAGTGTTTAGATTTCATAGTTTTCTCTGTATATCAGTAAATACATGTTTCTTTGCTTCAAAAATTAAACGCATCGTATCCGTTTGAGTGGACATTTTTGCAGCTCCATGAAAAATAGGTTCATAAAAAGCTGTCAATTACATTTTTTTTCATGCCTAAAGAGGAATAAAAACAGGGGGGGAAAAAATCATGATTAAGGTTGTCATAATTCATGCATGAAAGGGTTAATGTTAAATTCAGTATAGGGTCAAAACATGGTATTTGAAATCTCTCTGACGGGACATTCTAGAGACAATTTGACAGATAAGTGTTGCTAAATGACTCACATTGTAACTTTTAAATTCATTTTGCTTTAGTTGGACCATAAGGGATTATCCAAAACAAAGAGCTACTTTATACTGAAACTAGTGTTCAGAGAATGCAAACCTCCACCACGTGCGGATCGACGAGTTCTTTTTAAATTAAACAGTTTCAAGGTTGTTCCATACAGCAGAAAAAGTTGAAGCTTGGTACCAGTCATGTGTATGTCAAATTATATTAAATTCCAATCAATATTTGTTGAGTTATAATGAAAAATGTGTCGTAAATGGGATTTTCAACGTTAAATTGAAATGTCCACAGAGTCCACATTCCACAGTGGATGTGGACAATTTTGTGTCAGATACAAGATATTGTTATAAGATACAGGTGTATCAAATTGGAGGCTAATCGGAGTCGTTTGGAATTTTTTTATGGATTTTCGAATATTGCTCAATGATGAGAGATATGAAAATTTGAGATTTTGTGACCTTGCTGTGACCTTGAACTTTAGGCGTACTTGGCCCAAAATTAAATGGGTTCGTCCCAGGGCCTAGGCCTATCTGTGGGTACAATTTGGTAAAGATGGTTGTAATAGTTTTCCCGTAAAGTGGCTAACAAACAATCAAACAAACACACAAAGCAAAGTGATAAATAATAAAATAAAATGTTGGAATGGCAATCAATTAAAGTTTGCTCTCTGACAGGACATTACTGTGTTTTGACCCTATAATACCTCTTTTTTTTGCTTTATTATACCTCACTTGTAGGGATCTCACAATACCAAAATCAGTACTCGATTCCGATACACTAAAATCACATGATTCTCAATATCAAAGTCGATACCACAGTAAAAAAAATAAACTAGAAGCACTCGTAGAGCGCAGACCTCCACCAAGGGAGATCAGTGCCTCGGATTTGGATGAAAATTTCAGGAAATGTTGATACTGGCACAAGGAACAAATGATTAAATTTTGGTGGTGATCGGGGGTGGGGGGGGTGGGGGGGGCACAGGGGCCCACTGATCTGCCTTGGCGGAGGTCTGCACTGTCTTTTCTAGAAAAGCACTCAGAGAGCGCAGACCTCCGCCAAGGTATTCTTACGCAGGTACTGGTTTTTATGTTTCTTAAAAAAATGAGTATCAACGGGGGAGGGTTCATCATAGTATCGAATGGTATCGTGAGTATCAGTTCTCATGACATCCCTAGTCACTTGCACACTGTGGTGGAAAAATTTCCTTTTTATATTTTATACTCTTTTAATATGTTATACTGTTAAGTGCATGCTGAGTCATTGTTATGTGTGATGTTTACCACTCTGTAGCAACCCCGACTTAGGGACAAAGTTCTTACCTTGAGTTAAAACCCAAACACCTAAATATCTGAATGTGTAGCTAGAGGACGGCGCCTGCACTTCAGATAGGATCCAAGCAAGGTTAGAGTGAAGAGGTCCTCATGACCTCGTCACGGAGCAGAGAAGGAGTAGTATGGGGTGGTACGATGTACGTAAGGAATGACATCATAGTTTGAGGGGGTTGGATTTGGTTCTATATAATCATTAGTTTTCTCTTGTTTAATCAGACTTCATTTACAGAGCTTTTTCTGTGATTGATTTCTCAATAAATGCATTTATTATTTTAACTCTAACTCTCTCCCTTTTTCTTTGTGTGGGTTATCAGTTGAACGGTAAATTTCCACGACAACACCTATCAAAGTCACCTACTGCACACTTGTTACTTTATTTATTACTATCACTATTTTTTGTGATTCTTAGTCACTTTAACCATTTTTTATATTTTTGATCTTCTTATTTTTTCTGTTGTATTTGATACATATTGTCTTGTGCTGCTGTACATTTTACTTTACCCCTTGGGGGATCAATAACATATATCTTATCTTATCTTATCTTATCTTATCTTTCTATCTATCCCAGACCTTCATCCCCACTTATATGAGCTACTGTTTCCCTGATATGCTTTGGGTTTGTTCCCTTGTAATGAAGGAACATGAGAAGAACACGAGTGAGTCCTTGCCAAAGAGTCACTTCAAAAAGAAGTGTGATTTGTCACCTCAATATGAGGCTCCGTAGCCACTAACACAAAGTCAGGTCGTCCTGCTGTGAAGTTACTGAGTCGTAGCGGTGCAGCCCAGCGAAGAGCAGTTTCCCCTAATTGAGTTTACACACCAGTGGAAGGACGGTGTCAGGACAGCCTTCACCCCACCGGCGCCCCGCGGCGTTCGGTTCACGCCGGATCACCGGATTCAGCTGGAGCAGCCAAGACTGGGATAATAATGCAAGGAGGGCAGCGGCGATCCCACGAGACAACATACTGTACTGAAAGAAGAGGCTGTTACTCTGAGAGGAATATTTGTTAAAGCACAAGTCAAACTCAAAGAGATTGTGCTGCAGGTCACAAATCAAAGCTTGACTTTGTTCACATAAAAAAGGATGGAAGATATCATTTTGTTCAGCTCTGGCAGCTGATAACAAACAGTAAAGATGGAGTTTTCATTCAGTTTCAAGGTCAATTCAATACGACGGAAAGCGGGTGAAAGAGATGATGATTTACTACAAGTATGTTTTAAAAAACAAACAAAAAAACCCCACAAATCCTACAATTGAATCACTGCTATAATCTAACAACATCTTCGTTTTCATCTTCTTTTTCTTAATAGTTAATCAATTAATGTGATATTTTTTAAACATAGGTGTGCATTATACTGCATATAACAAGACAATCAACATGAAAAAATGGTACTTTCACTGGAGGATGACTCAACAAATTAAATGAAAGTCCATATATGACTTCCTATTGGTTCTCAATAGTAACTATATTGTTATTTTTAACCATTTCCATGTTACAAACCATCAAAATATGGACCGTTATAAGTAAAGGCACATTTTTAATACTCCCAAAATTCACCCAAAATTCAATAATCAAAATTTCTCAAAACTTTGAAAGACCTTTGTAGACATTGTCCTAAGGAAGCTACACATAAAATTTGAAATAAATCCGACCAGTAGTTTTGTCAGAGAAGATATTTGAAGAAATTGCTAACAAAGACGACGTTAACGAAGACGACAAAAACGATGCCGGACACACCGCCTTCATAATAGTTCATAGTCATCAGCCGGGGAGCGAAAGATGGCATATTTAGTTTCTTTCCTCCTCTGTGACAGTAGCGTGAAAAAACGTGAGGGGGTCATCTTGGGATTTTGGAAACAGACTGATTTACGTTTAATTGTCAAAATGTCTCGATAGTTTTGTCAAAAATAACTGTCCGAATGATCAACAGTGAAAATTATCAACATTTGCAGCTCTAAACAAAATGTACAGCCGACTCTGAACTCTGCCACTGGAAAAAAAAAAATTATTTCTTCCTTCCCCAAGTAAATAAACATACAATAGTAATAAAAATAATCATTATCTCCTACAATCATTACCCCTAAGAACCATTATTGAAAACGCTCTTCCTCATCACTGTACTGTGACAAAACCACGCCATTACACCTTAAAAATGTCTTAAATTTGGAAATATTGGGACATTTGTTATATTTACCCCTGATTCCCTGTTTTTCCTCCTGCCAATTTTCACAACACAAGCCGATTTTCTCATGCAGTGAAAACTTTAGTGCAGATAACTTGGTGAAATGAGGACAGTGACGTTGCATAAAACATCTGAGATGAGGCAGAGCAGCAAAACGGCAAACACAAGCACAAGTCAGAGGTAATTACCACGGTAACGAGGATGCCGACAGTGAAATCTGAAATATTATAATAAGAACAGTCATGTAATCCACTCTTCTACACTGAAAAAAAAAATTATAATCAAAATGACAGTGTTTTCTGTTTTCTAGAGGAGTATTATATGTTACAGTCGATGGATGTTCAGTTTCAGTAACAGTCAGATTACACACAATACAACGTCAGGAAGGAAAAGACAGATGTCCACACACTGAAATCTTACAATTTAGATGTGAGGAGGACAAGAAAAAAGATAAGAGGAAGAAGAGGGAGAAGAATGAGGGAGAGGAGAAGGAGGAGGAGGAGGAGGGGGAGGAGAAGAAGAAGAAAGAGAAGAAGAAGGAGGAAGGAGAAGCAGGTGGTGGTGGAGGAGGAGGGGGAGGAGAAGAAGAAGAAGGAGGAGGAGGAGGGGGAAGAGTAGAAGGAGTAGAAGGAGAAGAAAGAGAAGAAGACGAGGAAGAGGGTGGAGGAGGAGGAGGAGGAGGAGGAGAAGAAGGAGGAAAAAGAAGGAGGAGGAAGAAGAAAATGAAGAAGAAGGAGGAGGTGGTGAGGAGGAGAAGAGGGAGGAGGAGCAGAAGAAAGAGAAGAAGAAGAGGAAGAGGGTGGAGGAGGAGGAGGAGGAGAAGAGGGAGGAAAAAGAAGGAGGAGGAGAAAGAAAATGAAGAAGGAGGAGGAGGTGGTGAGGAGGAGAAGGAGGAGGAGGAGAAGAAAGAGAAGAAGAAAGAGAAAAAGAAGGAGGAGGTGGTGGAGGGGGAAGAAGAAGTAGAAAGAGAAGGAGGAGGAGAAGAAGAAGAAAAAGAAGAAAGACGAAGAAAGAGAAGAAGAAGAGGAAGAGGGTGGAGGAGGAGAAGGAGGAGGAAGAAGAAGGAGGAGAAGAAAGATAAGAAGAAGAGGAAGAAGAAGAAAAAAAAGAAGAAGAAGGAGGTGGTGGAGGGGTGAAGAAGAAGTAGAAAGAGAAGGAGGAGGAGAAGGAGAAGAAGAAGAAGAAAGAAGAAGAAGAAAGAGAAGAAGAAAGAGAAGAAGAAGAGGAAGAAGGTGGAGGAGGAGGAGGAGGAGGAGGAGGAGGAAGAAGAAGGAGGAGGAGGAGGAGGGGAAGAAAGATAAGAAGAAAAAGAAAGAAAAGAAGAAGAAAATGGAAGAGAAGAAGAAGAAAGAGAAGCACGAGAAGAAGAAGGAGGTGGTGGTGGTGGAGGGGGGAAAGAAGAAGTAGAAAGAGAAGGAGGAGGGGGAGGAGGAGGAGGAGGAGGAGGAGGAGAAGGACGAGGCGGGGAGTAGAAAGACGAGAGAGAAGGAGAAAATGAAGAAAAAAGAGAAGATGAAGAAAAAGAAGGAGGAGGTGGAGGAGGAGAAGATGAAGAAGATTATGATGAAGAAGAAAAAAAAGAAGAAGAGGAAGAAGGAGGAGGAGGAAAAAGGCGAGCAGAAGAAAAAGAAGAGTAAGCAGACTAACAGGAGCAGTAGATGAGGATGATGAGTGCAGTCCTGTCGGTGGTTGTGATGAAGGACTGGACGTGGTTGCAGACTCAGTGAAGCCTCTGCAGGTTTTCTCCATGGGATAGTTGTTCTGTTGTTTCTTTGTCGCTCCACAGTCACACAAACCTGATACTGACTCACCACAACAACACTAGGTGTGTATTTCCACAGCAGACAGTGCACTTGTACTGGTGTGTTCATGTAAATCCACCATGTGTAAATGTCACAGAGGGAAGAACCACAGCCAGGTTTACAGGGAGCAGGATTAACAGAAAATATATATATATAAATAAACCACAGGAATGAGACTCAGCAGGTGTTTATTAGCAGAAATCTGTTGATGACCAACAGAACAGCACGAAACACGAGTGTGATACAAGGACAGTGAACGCATCTCACTGAATTTACAGGTTTTGTACTTTTTTTTTTCTAAGTTTCTTCCCTCAACACTTGAAAACTGATTGCGAAGCTACAGTTTATCCTCTAAAAATCCTGAAATAATTAGGAAACTTTCATCATTTCTTCCTTTCTATTAACTCAGAGGGTTATTATAATAATGATGATGATAATAATAAGAAGAACAAGAACAAGAAATAATAATAATAATATTAAGAAGAAATTTTGAAGAAAGAAATGCACGTTACATTTTTATCTAAAAACCTCAAAGTGCTACAGACAGGGTACAATAAATACGATTAAAAGGGAAGTTAGAAAATAAAAAATAGAAAGCAAGTAAGAGAAAAAAAAAAAAAAAAAACTGTTAAAAACCAACAAAAAAAAACCCCTTTTTACTCCACTGTAAAAAGTTTCACCATCTTTCAGTGACTCCATAAAACACTTCTTTATCTAATTCGGTGTAGAAGGCCGGCTACTGTAAGATAATCTCCTCTTATAATAGAGACTGAAAGAGAGGGATGAGAAGCTTTGATCTGCTGGTTCTAAAAATACCAGGTCTATTTACTCCCAGAACACCCGGTCCTGGACCAACACAGACCGTCCTCTGTCTTAACCCCCAACACCTCAACCCGCACTAGGAACCCACAGCGTCCACTGACCTAAAAGGTTTAAGAAGTACTGATCCACTAATCCACGGGTTCCCAAAGTGGGGTACGGGTACCCCCAGAAGAAGTCCACGGGGGTACTTGAAATTTTTTTCGGAAAAATACATGAAATAAGTTATCATGGTCTGAATACAAATAAATGAGAATTAATGCTGAAATATAAAACACAATAAATACATTTCTATAATAGTTTTATTGTCAATCATTTTGTTTAAGCTTTGGTAACATTTTAAGAACATTTCTATGTTATATTCTTAAAAATGAGTTTATTTAGGTCGCTAAATATTTTTTTTTGTTGATGAAAGGTTCATGTACATCTAAAAATTATTCTAATTCACAAAAAAATATAAGGCTGTATTTGTATTCCTACTTTAGAATATTATTTCAGTTATATCGTATTTTTATTTCTATATACTTTTTTATTTGAAATTTTTCCCAGTGTATTGTTTATATCCGGGGAGGTATTTACATAAGCCTTTTTTGGCTTTTATCCTCTCCTGCACAATGGTGTTACTTGCATAAAAATTGTTTTTTAAATTTTTCTCTTGCTGTTTATGATGTGCAAAAAAAAAAACAAAAAAAAAAACATTCAATTAAATTTTAAAAAAAAATCATTAATGACCAACTAATTTATTTATTTTTCTTATCAATGAAAGAAAAATTTACTTAAAAAAAGTGGGTTTTTTTATATGTATTACAGTTAAAAATATGTTGTTTGTTTACAAAGTTTTGAAAATATAAACAGACATCTTTAGCACTGGAACAAATTTTGCCTCTTTTTTTTTTCAATCAAAAATGCTTAAGCAAGAGTTGGGGGTACTTAGTTAAAAATATATATATATGTTTCAGTACTGCACTGTAAAAAGTTTGAGAACTCCTGCATTAATCCGATCAATACATGTAAATAATTGTAAAATGCAGTTCGTCATCTTTTCGTGGTCATCAGATATGAACTAAAATGGACTAAAAATAAAATAAGCAACAAAATTAAGGGTAAAGGCCAAAGTAACCCATAAAATGAACAAAAATGAATAAAATCTGAATAAAATAAGAAACAAAATTAACAACAACTAATAAAATGATAATAAAATGGTCATGGTCATCACATATGACCCATTTGGACATTCAGAGGCTCTGTAGTTACCATGACAACACCGTCATCTTCTACAACATTGCCTCACCAGTAAAACCCATGAAGTTGGATCAATAACAGCGGTCGTAGACGCTTGTTTTTATGTTCAGTTATTAATATATTTTGCTGAAAATGTCTTCCACGTATCCATCCAATAATGTTTGGTTTTCTGTGTTTTGATATAATAACATTTGAATTTGCTCTGAGTTTTAATGAATATCTGGATGATCAGTGAATTAAATATAATAAAATACCAGATTTTCACATAAAAATGCATAATTCGGAGGATTATATCATAATAAATGATGGTGAATCACACAGAATATTTTATTTGGAAGTCGCCACCTATGTGAATAGAATAGAATAGAATAGAATAGAATAGAATAGAATAGAATAGAATAGAATAGAATAGAATAGAATAGAATATCTTTCGTGTCATTGTAACATGTACAACAAAATTAAAAGTGCCATCCATTCGGTACATCATAATAAAACCTGCTTTAAAAATACAAATAAAAGTAGTTAAAATGAAAAGGTTTCGGGTAAAATAAAGTTGCAGAAAGAGTACGTATGTCAGGCTTATATCAGCGTAGGGGAACCAGTATCACATTTCGTACCAGTTTGTCTGTATATTTTATAACATTAGAGCAGTGGTTCTTAACCTTGTTGGAGGTACTGAACCCCACCAGTTTCATATGCGCATTCACCGAACCCTTCTTTATTAAAAAATGTAATATGATTTTTTTCAAATTCAAGACACCGGTATATGTTTTACTGGTGCACAAAATGAACCGTGCATTAACATCACTGTGTTCAAAGAACAAAACCAATACAGTGCATGAACTCACAACAAATTACATACCTTTTCACAAAGACATGACCTCTTTTAATACTACCACACTGAAATGGTTTTAATTTTTAACCTTATGTTTTCCAATAATGAACTTATTGTATTTATGCTATTTATCATTTTTAACATTTTAACACACACCCATCACCTAATTTCCATCAGGCTACAATAATAATGAATATTTACTGCAAATCAGTGTGACTTCTGCTGTTGTGTATATGTATGTGAGGGCCGTCAGGTCAACCCGGTTTTCGTTTCATCTCGCTCCGAACTTTCCGAACCACGCAATTCTGACATAAAAAAAAAGATAATCGCATGTAGTGTATCAAAAAACAAGTTCTCGTTATACTCCGTCAGTATTTTTGTGATCGTTGTTTTATTATGGCACTAGCTCGGCTTTAGCGTAATACGATTTCTCCATCCGCGATGGTGCGTTGGTCGTCACATGATTGCAACTGACCAGTGCAGTGACCGAAAAATGTAAACAAACGCTACACATGGCTGCCTCCGTGGTTAACAGGAAGTAGCAAAAGTCATAACAACGATGTGGAAAATACTCAAATAATTCATCGTCAGACGAGTGGAAGAGATTAGAAACACTTCCGGATGTGTTGTAGTGCTATAAGCAACAACAATACACCGCGTATATTGGATGTCAATCAGAGAAAGAGTCTCCGAAGCCGTTTGTTTACATACACGGACCTAGCCCGACACACACACCCGACTAATGAATCGAGTGTGTGTCTTGACCTCCGCCGAACCCCTGAGACTGACTCACCAAACCCCTAGGGTTCGATCGAACCCAGGTTAAGAACCACTGCATTAGAGGATGAACATTCCCAACACAGATTCCCATCCAGTACTGGGAACATGACCTTAGTCAGTAGCCAGGCTAAAGCCCAGGTTTCATCACTGGGATATTTTCAACCGCCTACTGTATTTTTATACTTAGATGAGAACTGCTGAAACGTCTGTCCTCTGCTGGTTAATCAGCACAAGTGAAAAAAAAAAAAAAAAAAACCTGGCAAAGTGACAAGTGCCGCTGTTTCAGTTTTTAGTGCAGCAGATGGGTCATTATTAATGAGGGATCAGTGGGGTTTTATTAACAGGTTCTGCTCAGTGTTGGCATTTAAAAGGGGTTACATGCACTGTTTCTACTTTATAATGTTAAAAACAGTCTAAAAATAAGATGTTGTTCGGAGTGTTTAGAATATAGAGCTCTGAAGTTCTGCCAAAGATGTTAACCCTTTCATGCATGAATTATGAATTATATTACGATTTTATTCCTCTTTATGCAAGAAAAAAACAATGCAATTGAAAAAATTTGAGGTACAAAAATGTCCACTCAGCTAGACACCATGCATTTAAGTTTTAAAGCAAAGAAATATGTATTTAACAAACCAATATCAGATAATGATATACTGTGTAACAACTATGGAAAAAAAAAAAAAAAGAAACACTTTTACTGCTGGTAATCTGATGTTTGGTCACATTTTAACATATTCTAATTCAATTTGTTACCCACTTTATGGAGATAATATGCAAAATATTAGAGCTGCAACCGATTAATCGATTAGGTGCTTGAAGCGAATGCAAAAATTCATGATTCCATTAATCGACTCGAATTGATTGAAGGGAATATTTTATTGCAGTTTTCCTGAATTGAAGCTTCTTTGTGCGTCACAATAAGCGTCCGTGTGAAACACAACAGTGGAACCAATGTTTAACAGCAGAGAAATGAAGGAATCAAAGCTTAGATTCAGGAGAATTGTGGTTGAATGATTTTTTCGGATCACTTTGAGTCGATTAATCGGTTGCAGCTCTACAAAATATTAATGTTACTTGATGCTAGCATATTTTTTCTACGTTCAGCTGTGTCCTGATATAGAAGACATTCGTGGGACTTCCTATTGGCCATCTTGTTTAAAAATACATTTTAAAAAAAGGACTTCCCATTACTGGCTGATAAGTGGCAGTGTATGGGATGATGTACAAGCATCCACTACGTTGGCTGATATGCAACTAAAATAACAAAACCCATGAATATACAAAAAAACAGCTTTTGAATACCTGTCCACTGTAGTGACCACTATGCATGAAATGGTTAATTTATTGGATTGTAGTTATATGAAGTGGATTTATTTCCAGCGATGGGCCGGTGGATTTATGTGACCATTAGAGGGAGTAGTGAGTCACTCTGAAGTGGGGTATACATGTAAAGGTAATCGGGCTGTTTTTGTTCCAATTTTCCCCCTTCCCAACCAAGGACGGGAAACGCCAGATCATTTTATGTTTTATTAGATTATCCTATTAGATTATCCTGTGGTCTGAGGTGCGTTAAGAGTCAATTTGTCCCAATAATCGGCTCTGAAATGAGTCGGGGCCGACAATCGTATATGAAACTGGGTTTATTTTGGTATCTGGCACTTTACCAGCTTTTTAGACCCAATAATAAAAGACAAATGTAGACATATTTCCCCCCACCATGTACCTAATGATGACCTCAGATAAATGCAAAAAAATATTATACTCTTGCTCCGAGCAATACCAAAATTAATGAATTTTTTATCAAATATTGGGGCCAAAAATAGGACCAAAATTGGGACATGAAAAACTACCTGGGTGTCAGTGCATTGGATCTGAAAACATGGCTGTAAATGGTCTTATATACCGCTATAAATAAAGACACCGTGTTCAATTTGACAATCCTAGTGGTTTTTCTAATCCAGACATGTGTCATGAATCTCAGTCTCATTCCAGGTTTTGTGTGTAACCCATCGTGTCCACTCGTGTTACATGCAGAACCTGCCCATTTAAACGCATATAAATCGCGAGTTGGAAATAGTAGGTTTTGGGAGAATCTACAGATTTTGCAATTGAAAGAGTAATGTATTATAAAATTACACTTATTTCTCTCAAGACATTTCAAGTTATCCACATTTTTTGTAAAGGGATAGTTTGTAAATGTGAAGATTTTCATGAAATTTCACTTTTTTATGTTAAAACAAAGGAAAAAAATTACAGCGGTCATTATTTACAGGCTATTATGAGAGTATTTAACGGGTCTGATCCACTTTAGATTGAATTGGTCTGTATGTGGACCTTGAGCTAAAATCATTTTGACAGATTTGACTGTTAATATTTTCAGTGTAAATTTTGCATTTCACAAATTCATCCCACGGGCCGGATTGGACCCTATGGCGGGTCGGTTTTGGCCCACGGGCCGTATGTTTGACACCCCTGGTCTATATGCTTCCATCAGAGCCAATCAATCAGAATAATAATAATACATTTTCATGAAATTACACTTTTTTGTACACAGTTGTCATTATTTATAGGCTATTATGACATATCACAAATTCGTCCCAGGGGCCGAATTGGACCCTATGGCGGGCCGGGTTTGGCCCACAGGCCATATGTTTGACACCCCTGGTCTATACGCTTCCATTAGAGCCAAGTTCTGCAGATACTGATAGCTTCTAAAATGTTTTATCTCCAGTGTCAGGTGTAGGAAGACAGCCCACGTAGATGATGCTGCGAAACTGTAATGTGAAACCAAGTGGATGGAATGTGATGATGGTGAAACAAACTATCAGGAGCATTGGTTCAAACTATCAGGTGTAAAAAGGCCCAAAGAAAATGTAAAGATCATCTAAAGACAGTAAAGGTGAGGCAGAATAAAGCAGCAGGGATGAAAAAAAACAGCATGTGGCTCTACAAATACACAAAACATTTAATAACAGGTAGAATATTGGTAATATTACACTTATTTCTCTCAAGACATTTCACGTTATCCACATTTTTTTGTAAAAGGATAGTTTGTAAATGTGAAGATTTTCATAAAATTGCACTTTTTCACTTAAAACAAAGAAAAAAAATTGGATTTGTCATTATTTACAGGCTATTATGATAATATTTAACCGGTCTGATCCACTTTAGATTGAATTGGTCTGTATGTGGACCTTGACCTAAAATCATTTTGACAGATTGGACCCTATGGCGGGCTGGTTTTGGCCCACGGGCCGTATGTTTGACACCCCTGGTCTATATGCTTCCATCAGAGCCAATCAATCAGAATAATAATAATACATTTTCATGAAATTACACTTTTTTGTACACAGTTGTCATTATTTATAGGCTATTATGACATATCACAAATTCATCCCACGGGCCGGATTGGACCCTATGGCGGGCCGGGTTTGGCCCACAGGCCATATGTTTGACACCCCTGGTCTATATGCTTCCATCAGAGCCAATCAATCAGAATAATAATAATACATTTTCATGAAATTACACTTTTTTGTACACAGTTGTCATTATTTATAGGCTATTATGACATATCACAAATTCATCCCAGGGGCCGAATTGGACCCTATGGCGGGCCGGGTTTGGCCCACAGGCCATATGTTTGACACCCCTGGTCTATATGCTTCCATCAGAGCCAAGTTCTGCAGATACTGATAGCTTCTAAAATGTTTTATCTCCAGTGTCAGGTGTAGGAAGACACAGCCCACGTAGATGATGCTGCAAAATTGTAATGTGAAACCAACTGGATGGAATGTGATGATGGTGAAACAAACTATCAGGAGCATTGGTTCAGACTATCAGGTGTAAAAAGGCCCAAAGAAAATGTAAAGATCATCTAAAGACAGTAAAGGTGAGGCAGAATAAAGCAGCAGGGATGAAAAAAAAGCATGTGGCTCCACAAATACACAAAACATTTAATAACAGTAGAATATTGGTAATATTACACTTATTTCTCTCAAGACATTTCACGTTATCCACATTTTTTTGTAAAAGGATAGTTTGTAAATGTGAAGATTTTCATGAAATTTCACTTTTTACTTTAAAACAAAGAAAAACAAGAAAAGCACTCAGAGAGAGCAGACCTCCACCAAGACAGATCTGCCCCCCCCGATCACCACCAAAATTTAATCATTTCTTCCTTGTGCCAGTATTACCATTTCCTAAAAATTTCATGAAAATCCGTCCATACCTTTTTGAGATATCTTGCTAACAAACAAACAAACACATTATTACGTTATCGGTTCAGGGCTTTTATTATGTTATTGGTCAGTTATTACATTATTGGCCTATTACATTTTAAAAATGGCAAATTTATTACGTTATGGGTCGTTATTATGTTACTGGCTTCTACACGCACGCACGCCAACACATAAAGCAAAGTGATCACGGTACTTCCTGGCAGAGGTAAAAATTGGAGTTGTCATTATTTACAGGCTATTATGATAGTATTTAACCGGTCTGATCCACTTTAGATTTAATTGGTCTGTATGTGGACCTTGACCTAAAATCATTTTGACAGATTGGACCCTATGGCGGGCCGGTTTTGGCCCACGGGCCGTATGTTTGGCTCCCCTCGTCTATATGCTTCCATCAGAGCCAATCAATCAGAATAATAATAATACATTTCCATGAAATTACACTTTTTTTGTACACTGTTGTCATTATATATAGGCTATTATGACATATCACAAATACATCCTACGGGCCAGATTGGACCCTATGGCCGGCCGGTTTTGGCCCACAGGCCGTATGTTTGACACCCCATCAGAGCCAAGTTCTGCAGATACTGATAGCTTCTAAAATGTTTTATCTCCAGTGTCAGGTGTAGGAAGACACAGCCCACGTAGATGATGCTGCGAAACTGTAATGTGAAACCAAGTGGATGGAATGTGATGATGGTGAAACAAAATATCAGGAGCATTGGTTCAGACTATCAGGTGTAAAAAGGCCCAAAGAAAATGTAAAGATCATCTAAAGACAGTAAAGGTGAGGCAGAATAAAGCAGCAGGGATGAGAAAAAAAAAAAAAAGCATCTTAAAAAAAGCTCCATCTGGGCCTGTTTCCTCATAGAGGGCACCTCAGTCTCAGGTGAAGGGGGAGGTGATAAGAACAAAAGGGTCTCACTTCGTGGTCAACAAAGTTTGGATGAGTGCTGAGTGTGTTAAAAAATAAACTGGAGCACAGCGTTGCGTGCGACACTGTTTTATAGGGCATGCATGGAGCCATCTGTGCACAGGCTGAGTCTCAACAGGGCGAATCCACAGCAGAGTCTGGGATCCCATCTACCATCTACCATCTACCATCCACAGCAGAGAGAAAACAGTATAAAAGAACCAGAAATGCACCGAGGGAATACTTTATACACAAGCTCAAATATGTTGATAAATGTCCAGTCTCTGTGAGTGTTAATTGCTTTTCAGAGTACCACTAAAACACTTTGTATATAAACCAGGAACACAGTGGGAAGCTTTTAAATGCATTATCCAGCACTTTTCATCTGATTTGTCTCAGATTAAAAACGCTCTTTTTAGTCCTTTAGGGTCTGTGTCACTCATCGAACCACCTGAAATAAATGCGGTATCATTGTTTATCAGCAGCAGCGGTTGGAGTAAAAACTGAAAATATGTGCAAACTTCGAGCCGATTACCTAAAACACAAGTGGCTGAACGAGACAGAGCAGCGCAGTCAACTACATGGAGGGGGCGGGGTCATGTGCATTTAAAGGGCCAGCGCTCAAAACCACCTTTCTGGTGTCATTACTCAGAAATAGGGTTGAAGATGGACCTGTGGAATTGAATTAATGAAGAATTCAGACCCAAGCAGAGCATTTACAGCTCATTAATGTTTTAAAATGCATAATTCCATTTTAAAAGAGCAAAATATCCTTCCTTTAAAGTTTAATGGGAGATTGTTGTTGTTGTTGTTGTTGTGAGATGTGAAAAAGTAGATGGTTAGTTGTCGTAGAAAATTTATATTTACAGTCAGAGGGACAACAGTTGTTCCTTTTTCTATTTTTCTATTTTTACCTCCGCCAAGGAGGTTATGTTTTTGCCAGGGTTTGTTTGTTTGTTTGTTTGTCTGTTTGTTTGTTTGTCTGTCCGTTAGTGTGCAACATAACTCAAAAAGTTAGGGACAGATTTGGATGAAATTTTCAGGGTTTGTTGGAAATGGGATAAGGAAGAAATGATTAAATTTTGCTGGTGATCGGGGGTGGGGGGGCCTAGGGGGGGGGCCACTGATCAGCCTTGGCGGAGGTCTGCGCTCTCCGAGTGCTTCTAGTTTATTTTTGTTTTGTTTTATTTTTTCCCCACTATGTTTTGTATTATGTTTGTGTCTGAAATAAACCAAACTAAACTAAAAACTAAAGAGCACAAAAAATATTTTATAAATTTAGAAGTAGAAAAATCATAGTCATGGGTCAAGGTTGAGAGAAATTAAAGAAAAAACAGGCGTTTAAAAAAAGACATTTTGGAAGACAAAAATAACCAATGCAATGATATTTATCTCAATATAAAACCATACTCTGATATTTGTCATTGGGTACAGTTTCATGATGTTTTTTAAATCCGATTTATTTTTCCAGAAGAAATTAATCCGGAACTAAAGTATTTTCTCTTCTGTTTACATGGAAATGTTAAACCCGAATAAAGGTTTACATGAGGTATTAATGAGGTAGATAAGTGAGCTAAAGGGTTTGCGCTGCAGTGCTCACGTTTACTTGTTCTCACAGCCC
Source organism: Sphaeramia orbicularis (assembly GCF_902148855.1). Classification (NCBI taxonomy): domain Eukaryota; kingdom Metazoa; phylum Chordata; class Actinopteri; order Kurtiformes; family Apogonidae; genus Sphaeramia; species Sphaeramia orbicularis. The sequence continues at coordinate 24,287,137 of NC_043959.1, read as the reverse complement.
TTCTGTTAGCTTAGCTTAGCATAGTCACTGCATTTCCATGGTCACACGTAGCCAGTTTTTGAAAGGCGATTTGTTGTCTTTTGTAAGCGATTTTATGAAATCCGACTCTCCCTAATTATTTCTTTAGATCCGCGACTTACTGCACTCATACAATCTTAGGACTGTTGTGTTGATGGAAGTTGGAAAATCTTTTTGTTGGAACGGATGCATGCGCTAAATTAGCTTTGCTTTACCGTTTTAGCTTTGCATTAGTTTTTGTTTCCCAAGATTTTATGACTACAGTAAGTCACATCGCCATGATTTGAGCCTCAATTTGTGATCATATTGACCCCACTGGACTAAAGTAATGATTAGGGAGAACTGAATTTCGCAAAATCACTCATAAAACACTACAAATCACCTATAAAAGCCTGGCTACGTCTGACCATAGGAATGAAGCGATTATGCTAAACTAGGCCAAGCTAAGCTAACAGAAGGGCTGTGAGAACAAGGCAATCGGTGCACTGCAGTGCAAACTGATTTGCCCACTTATCGAACTCATTAGTGCATGACAAATGAATTAATAAAAAACAAATGATGAACTCTTCCTTCAGGGTTTTCCAGGCTGGTAGATCCCATCAGAATAGCCCACTGGAATGGTTTGGGTTGACTAGACTGCATTGCATATTCTTCTGCCAGCGCAGAATGTGTGCGTCATCGCGACAGGACAAGACAACGAGCATGTGCAGAATGGAAGGAATAAAGTCCAAACGGAATAAAGGGTTTACATGTCTGAGGAATAATTTAGTTCGGAATTAAAAGGGGATTAAACCAGTGACTTTATTCGGATTTAAATTTATTCCGAACTATTCTTTTTCAACTGGAATAAGGTGTTTATATGAGCATCTGAAATAGGATCTAACCTTTTCAGATTAAACCAGGAATACAGGGTGGGGAAGCAAAATTTACAATATTTTGAGGCAGGGATTGAAAGACAGTGTATGACCAATTAGTTTATTGAAAGTCATGAGAATTTAAATCTTCAAATCATATTTTACTGCATTTCTAACGGTCTTGTTGTCTACCTCAAGTTCAATTGCCATTTTTCTCATGGATTTGGTTGGATCCTTTAGGATTTTGGATTTGAGAGCTTTAATAAAAGCTTTGGTACGTTTTTTGTTGCTTCCTCCACTTCCAGACTTTCTTGTAATAGTTTTGCTCATAGTCATTCTCTTCTTTCCATTATAAACAGTCTTTATGGACACTCCAACTATTTTTGAAATCTCCTTTGGTGTGACGAGTGCATTCAGCAAATCACACACTCTTTGACGTTTGCTTTCCTGATTACTCATATGGGCAAAAGTTTCTGAAAAGGTATGGATAACAGTGTTAGGTATGATTATGACATCAATATATGTTTGGTTTCAAAACAATTGACGTAGTGCCTGCTGAGAAAAAACAACTAAATGTTCATTGTAAATTTTGCTTCCCCACCCTGTAAAAGTTGTCATGTAAATGCATGGATTATTGTTTTGTATTCCAGACCCCTGTTAGAAAACAAACACCTGAATTCAACATGTCCCAATACTTTTGTCCATATCGTGTCCAGAATCTTCCTGTGCAGTTTAATGTCAGTGTTTCATTGTGTCTCCCCGCTTTAAACGTAGCATAACACAGCTTTCCTCTTCAGATAATTAAGAGACTCTTGAAGATGTGAGAACCCTAGAGAGCACCAGAAATAGAACACAGGGGAGAACCGGTGCCGGCAGAAATGGAGGATTAATCGAGGCCAAGTTGGCTCTCGCTCCTTCATTGTGATCCACTTTAAGCTATAACCAAACCTTCCGGAACATCTTATCAGGCTGACACTGCAGGTCAGCACAACACTGAGTGGTTTAAGTGAATACAGAGCAGCCTAAACGTAGCGTACGCTCCTGCGGGACTCACGGTCACGGCCATGAGACAAATGAAAGCAATGACTTGTTTAACTGCTCGGAAGTCACAGCCGAAGCATAAAGGAGGCTTTCGCTGCCGTTAATCAGGATTTCACAGTTAAACGCAAGGACGAGTCTGCGTGATACATGTGAGAGCGGCTTACATTGCAGCGTAAACCGCCAAAAAAAAAAAAAAAAAAAACACGGAGCAATGTGACTAATGATGAAGAAAAAAAAACCCAACAACATAAACATAAAGGGGTCAAAACAAGGAGACTGAGCTCATGAAATCGCGTTGTATGTCACATTAGTTCTTACGGTATTTGGTGTGCCATATGCTGGGGCGCCGTAAAGGGGGGGTAAACATGATAAATTCACGGGGCCCAGTGAATATATAAGTTAGAAATAGGGATGTAACGATTACCGGTATAATGATAAACTGCGGTAAAATTGCAGACGGTTAGTATTACCGTTAAAATTCTAGTTATAATGATAACCGTGTTTGATTACTGCACTTTCAGGGGAAAAAAAACCCGAAGTAAAGGTATGCTTTTATGTCAAATGTTTGAGTATAGTTTTAATTTATTACCATTTTGATTTTACATACCTAATATTTGGAACCAATATTCACTTTTAAAGTCTTTGAAAAGGTTCGTTAAGCATCTGTGTGTTATTTATGCAATAAATTATAGACTTTTTTGTGTGTGTGTTTTCTGGCCTTTTATGTTGATACAGTAGGTTAAAGTGAAAAAAAATAATAGATAGATGATATAGATGAAGTTGTGCTAAAAAAAAAAAAAAAAAAACCGATACCAAACATGGGTATAGTAAACATTTGTTTATATAGTATATGAAGGCAAAATCAAAAGTACTGAAAAATGGACAAAATATGCTCAGACCACTAAGGGTTAATATTTGAATGTTTCTGCCAAGAGAAAGTACATTGTGCCTATTATTTTATTTTATTATAATTATTTTTTTAATACAACTTGGTTAAATTATTTCAGTGTGTGTATAAGTGCTTTTTGAACATTTTGAGCACAATTTCAACAATACCACGATAATCATAATATCCGTGATAATTTTGGTCACAATAACCATGATATGAAATTTTCATATCGTTACATCCCTAGTTAGAAGTTGTGAAAATTTCATATAAGCTCCGCAGTAAAAGAGGGGCATAGAAGCCGGGAGTCGGATGTTCAAAGTTAAGTTTTACTTTCGTTTTCACGACACTTATGAAATGCACCCCCTATACCTGCAGTTGTTACAGTATGTTCACACACCCCCACTACGACTACAGATTTACAGATAAGGTCTTTTCTGAAGGGTCCATAACATTTACCTTCCATGGGGTCCACAACTGGTAGTGGCGTCCTAGGCCATACCATTTCTGTCCTTACGGTAGTGGTTATACTGGTCATATCTTATCACTTTTTATTGTGTCTTATCGTATTTGATCATATTGTATTGTATTGTATCATATTTTGTCGTATCAGGTTGTATCATATCATGTCTTATTTTATCGTACTGTATTGAATTGTATCGTATTTTATTGTATTTTATCATTTTTAACATATCATATTGTATCATACCATAAAATATCTTATCAAATTTTATCATATTCTATTGCATTTTATCATAACATATCATATCTTATCAACATTTATCGTATCTTACCATATTTTTTCATATCTTATTGCATTTGATCGTATTGTATCATATCTTATCCTATTTTATCGTATCTTATTGTATCTTATTAAATTTTACCGTATTGTATCGTATCTTATCACATTTTATCGAATTGTATTGTATTGTATTGTATGTTATCATATAATATCGTAGCACATCATATTTTATCGTATCTTATTGTATTTTATCGTGTTGTATCGTATCTTATCATATTTTATCGTATCTCATTAAATTTTGTCATATTGTATCATATCTTACCACATTTTATTGTATTGTATTTTATCGTATCATATCTTAGCATATCAAATTTTATCAAATTTTAGGGTATCATCATATTTTATCGTATTGTGTTTTATCATGTCATATTGTAATGTGGTGGAAAAATTTACTTTTTATATTTTATACTCTTTATATTTTATACTGTTAGTACATCTTCTTTTAATGCTGAGTCATTATTCATTATGTGTGATGTTTACCACTCTGTAACACCCCCAACCCAGGAACGGAGTTCTTGCCTTGAGTTAAAACCCAAACACCTAAATGTCTGAATGTGTAGATAGAGGATGGCGCCTGCACTCCAGATTGGATCCAAGCAAGGTTAGAGTGGAGAGGTCATCATGACCTCTTCATGGAGCAGAGAAGGAGTAGTATGGGGTGGTACGATGTACGTAAGGAATGACATCATAGTTTGAGGGGGTTGGATTTGGTTCTATATAATCTTTAGTTTTCTCTTGTTTAATCAGACTTCACTTACAGAGTTTCTCTGTGATTGACTTCTCAATAAATGCATTTATTTATTTTAACTCTAACTTTCTCTCCTCCTCTTTGTGTGTGGGTTATCAGTTGAACATTTCCATAACAGTATCATAGGGTATCATAACTTATCTTATCGTATTGTATCGTATCTTATTTTTTTTATTTATTTAACCTTTATTTACTCAGGCAAGCATTTAAGAACAGATTCTTATCACATTTCATTGTATTGTATTTTATCATATTGTAGCATATCATATTTCATCACATTTCATCGTATCTTATCATATCTTATGGTATTTTATCATATCTTATTGTATCTTATCTTACCTTATTTTATTGTATCATTTTGTACTGTACTGTACTTTATCGTACTGTATCATATCTTATCATATTTTATCGTATCTTATTGTATCTTATTAAATTTTACCGTATTGTATCGTATCTTATCACATTTTATCGAATTGTATTGTATATTATCGTATAATATCGTAGCACATCATATTTTACCGTATCTTGCTGTATTTTACTGTAGCTTATTAAATTTTGTCGCATTGTATCGTATCTTATCACATTTTATTGCATTGCGTTTTATCCTATCATATTTTAGCATATCAAATTTTATAAAATTTTAGCGTATCTTATATTTTATCGTATTGTGTTTTATCATATATTGTATCGTAGGGTATCATATCTTATCATGTTGTATCGTATCTTATTTTTTATTTATTTACTCAGGCAAGCAATTAAGAGCAGACTCTTAACACATTTTATTGTGTTGTATTTTATCATATCGGAACATATCATATTTCATCGTATTTTATCATATCTTATGGTATTTTATCATATCTTATCGTATCTTATCTTACCTTATTTTATTGTATCATTTTGTACTGTACTGTACTTTATCGTACTGTATCATATCTTATCATATTTTATCGTATCTTATTGTATCTTATTAAATTTTACCGTATTGTATCGTATCTTATCACATTTTATTGAATTGTATTGTATTGTATGTTATCGTATAATATCGTAGCACATCATATTTTACCGTATCTTGCTGTATTTTACTGTAGCTTATTAAATTTTGTCGCATTGTATCGTATCTTATCACATTTTATTGCATTGCATTTTATCCTATCATATTTTAGCATATCAAATTTTATAAAATTTTAGCGTATCTTATATTTTATCATATTGTGTTTTATCATATATTGTATCGTAGGGTATCATATCTTATCGTGTTGTATCGTATCTTATTTTTTATTTATTTACTCAGGCAAGCAATTAAGAGCAGACTCTTAACACATTTTATTGTGTTGTATTTTATCATATCGGAACATATCATATTTCATCGTATCTTATCATATCTTATGGTATTTTATCATATCTTATCGTATTTTATTGTATCATATCTTACCTTATCTTATTGTATCATTTTGTATTGCATTATATTTTATTGTACTGTATCGCATCTTAACATATTTTATTGTATTGTATTGTTATTGTATTTTATCGTATCATATCTTATCTTATCATATTTGATCGCATTGTATTGTATTTTATCGTATTTTATCATACTGTTTCGTATATTATCATATTTTATCGTATTGTATTGTATCTGATCATATTTTATTGTATTGTATTTTATTTTATCGTACTGTATCGTATCTTATATTTTATCGTATTCTACTGTATTGTATTTTATCGTACTGTATCGTATCTTAAAGGCCAAATATTCTCAGTTTTAAGCTACTCACTCTTTACTCCTGATGATGTGTTTTCCCTCTCCTTTAGAAAACCCAGGTGTAACATCCCTCTCCATTGGTATTCTGAGGGTTTAGAATTTTACTTCCAATATATCTCTAGGTCATGCCCCCCCAAAACTTTTTCCCAAGTCAAGACCCAGAAGAGAAATTTGGCATTTCCTCTGGACTCGGGCTTAAAAAATTCATTATGAACTGCCATAACATGTACATTTTTTACCGACTCTTCTGCTGTCAAAACACTGCACACGGCATCTGAAATGAACAGATCAGTGGAGCAGAAACGACACTCTTATTTCAATTAGGCAGAAGTGGCAGATGTATTCAAAGGCTTTACTTGAGCAGAAGTAGAACGATCACAATGTAGAAATATTACATTGCAAACAAAAGTCCTGGTTTCAACATTTTGCATATATGAACTATGAATATTTTCAGTAAAATGCACTTAAAAGCACCAAAAGTAAAAGTAGAGCCTAATTATAAAGCAGAATGACTGTTTTAAAAGGGTTTCTCTTATTTGTTAGTTAATTTGGGGTTATTTTTTTGTCATTTGGAAACAACTGGGTAGGTTAGTAATATAGTAAAGCATCAAATCATGTGTTATTTGTCTTTTATGTAAAACTACAAGTGTCAAGTAGGTAAAAATATGAAAGAAATGCTGGTAAAATTTGTGTCAAATTGGCAAAAGTTGAGTAAAACAGGTGTAAAGCATGCACTGAGTTACATTTCATCACCGGTTTACACAAATACCTCTACTAAAACACAATTAAACATCACATAAAAAACATGAACTAATCCCAATACATGCACCAATGTAACAAATACAAAAAACAATTCAAATTATATAGATGTGATCTAATACTCAAAAGCTGATGCAATAAAAGGAAACTATATGAGACTCTATGGGTGGATTCACACCTGGAAAGTCCTTTGGTTCGCTTATTTGGTTCGGATCTAATGTAGACTTTGTTTTTTTCGTTTGTACTTTTTGCTAGTGGACCAAAATTTACAAACGGAAGCATCAAATCATCTGTTATTTGTCTTTTACGCAAAACTACAAGTGTCAAGTAGGTAAAAATATGCAAGAAATGCTGGTAAAATTTGTGTCAAATTGGCAAAAGTTGAGTAAAACAGGTGTAAAACGTATTCAGAGTTACATTTCATCACCAGTTTATATAAATACTTCTACTAAAACACAATTAAGCATCATATAAAAAACACAGAAACTAATTCCAATACATGCACCAATGTAACATAAATTTAAAAAAACAATCAGATTATATAGATGTGATCAAATACTCAAAAGCTGATGCAATAAAAGGAAAATATATGAGACTTTATGGGTGGATTCACACCTGGAAAGTCCTTTGGTCCGCTTATTTCACAGGTGTCAAACATGCAGCCCGGGGGCCAAATCCGGCCCGCCAAAGGGTCCAGTCCGGCCCATGGGATGAATTTGTGAAATGCAAAAATTACACTGAAGATATTAACAATCCTTTTAGTTCAGGTTCCACATTCAGACCAATTCAATCTGAAGTGGGCACGACCAGTAAAATACGATCATAATAACATATAAATAATGACAACTCCAAATTTTTCTGTTTGTAAATGTAAATATTTTCATGTATTTACACCAAAACAAAGTATAATTTTGCAAAAAATGCGAATAACCTGACATGTCTTAAGAGAAGTAAGTACAATTTTAACAATATTCTGCCTGTTACTCAATGTTTTGTGTATTTTTTTATATTATAATGTACATGTGTAAATGATAAACTGAGGCAGAATATTGTTAAAATGACTCTTATTTTTTTCACTTTGTTCATGTTATTCACATCTTTTGAAAAGATAGTTTGTAGATGTAAACCTTTTCATAATGTAAATTCACTCGAAAACATACAGAAAAGTTTGGAGTTGACATTATTTATATATTATTATGTTATTATTTTACTGGTTCGGCCCACTGCAGATCAAATTTAGCTGAATCTGGCCCTTGAACTAAAAGGAGTTTGACACCCTTGGCTTATTTGGTTCGGATCTAAGGCAGACTATTTTTTTCGTTTGGGTCGGATCGCATTCTCATGTCACTTTTTGCTAGCGGACCAAAATTTACAAACAGAAGCACACATGTGATGAACTATGCTGGTATTGGACAAAAAAGTCAGGGGCGGGGTTAATCAGATACAGTGGGTGTTGATAAAAACAAACATGGAGGTCCTACGTGCAGATATTGTTGACAAAAATTTGCGGAAAAAAAATGTTAACTGTCAAGAACAGCTCATTCCGAGACAGTTTCGTAATATGGGTATCTGACCAAATGTCAATAAGATGTTCAATCTCCTCAATGATCCATGTTTATCCACAGCTCATGGCTGCTGCTGTTAGCTCTGGCTACCCATGCAGCTCAGCTACTTCCAGTTTTGTTGATTACCCACAATGCCATGCAACTACGGTGGCTCGTCAAGCACAAAAAGGTGCATAGTTCCTTGGTTTGTTTTGGCTGGAGGCTGGTTATAGTCACACCAGAAGTGAACCGACCCACAGTCCATTTGGAAACGAACCAAGAACTAGGCCTGTAACGGTACACGTACCGAACCGAATCATTTCAGTACACACCTGTTCGGTTCGGTACACAGCTGTACCGAAACGGCACAGTATGATGAGAAAAAGAAAAAGAAACGAAAGGCATTGTTTGATGCGGAACTTTAAATCCGCGCAAGTTCCACACGGACATATTGAAGGACGCACACATTGACCCGAAATACCAAATAACAGCTGATATAAAGTAAAAAACAACAACAACGACAAATATGATGTGAACCTGGAAGGAAGAGACTGGAGACCCTCCGCCATCAGTACAGTCCAGTTTGGGATTAGTTCAGGTCCCGGTGAAAGACAACAGCGAGGAAAGAGACATTAATAAGACGGACATTGCTTGCCGCCTATGAACTACGGTAGTTCTAAAACACTTACACTAGCTCTGTCTCTCTCTCTCTCACACACACACGCTGTATAACAGAGGAATAGAACCCGGAGTTGGACGTTGAAAGAATATAAAGTTTCACTTTCATTTCACGCCAGCGTTTGTTACGTTAGTTATGGACCCCCCCACCCCCCCGGCTCTGACCAAAAAAAAATAAAAAATCTCCCCGACAAATCACACCCTGTACGCGCACGTGCACATACACAAAGTGGCCTAAAAAGTTTGTTCTATGTCCTAAAATAAATAATTTGGTTAATTTTTTGTTGTCATTGTTGCTCTTCAGTTTATTTAAACAGAATACCAGTTTGTCCTCTTGTTAATGTTGCACATCATATGGAATTTTTTTGGTATTCTTATGCAGAATGTGAACTGACAGAACTGTGATTAGATTTTTTTGTTTGTTCAAAACTACCTGTCAGAGAAAAGTGCAATACTAATGTTTAAAATACATTTAGTAATATTAGTAATTCATTTTATTTTCTATTTGATTTATAGCAGCAGAATTATACTCCTGTTTTTCTATATTCTATTGTGTCCAAAAATTGAGGGAAAATTTTTCAAAAATTCATAAATGTATTAAAGACATTTTGAGGGGTTTTCTTTCTTCCCGTACCGAACCGAAAAAAACCGAACCGTGGCTTTCAAAACTGAAAATGTACCGAACCGAAAATTTTGTGTACCATTACAGGCCTACCAAGAACACCTATAAGATGTGGAGCCATTTAACCCTGCCACGAGACCAGATCACCACAAACATCCTCTAGACCAGGGGTGTCCGATCCTGGTCCTCGAGAGCCGATATCCTGCATGTTTTAGATGTATCCCTCTTCCAACACACCTGATTCAAATGACGAGACTATCATCAAATTCTGCAGAAGAATGATAATGACAGTCAGGTGTGTCTAGAAGAGATGGTCTCAGTCCACTTGTTTGGTTCAAATCAGAGTTCGCATGTTTGTATTCACACCTAAAAAAAAAGTCTGGACTTTCCTGGGAAATGAACTAAACAAAACAAAGTAGGTCTGAATACACCCTAAGATTTTCACTAGAGTCTTTTTCTGGTGTTTTTTTTTTTTTTTAATGTGCATGTGAGTTACATAAAGAAACTAGAAAAGTACTCAGAGAGCGCAGACCTCCGCCAAGGCAGATCACCCCCCCCACACACACATCACCACTAAAATTTAATCATTTGTTCCTCGTGCCAGTATCAACACTCCCTGAAATTTTCATCCAAATCCGACCATAACTTTTTGAGTTATCTTGCACACAGACAGACAAACCAACACCGACAAAAACATAAGCTCCTTGGTGGAGGTAACAACAGCTTTGTGCAACATAAGATGTAACGCAATCATTTTCTAATCTGAAGACAAATACAAAAATGCCATTTATTTGTGAACAAAAGACTCTGTCATACAGAAAAATATCTGTTTTACCAAACATCTGTATCAGTGTGGGCGAAGCATGATGTGATGAACAACTGAAACACTGACAGATTCTCAGAACCTACATCTACTAATAAGAATGTGAATCAGAAAAACACAGAAAACAGATGTGATACGCAGATGGTGCTGATCAATAAAGTTAATGAGTAATTAAGTGCAGTGAGTAGGAGGACAACGGAGCCTATTTTTACCAACATAAGGATTTTATTGGCCTTTGTGTTCATTTTTAGTAGACTATTTTGTGTTTAATACCTGTTTGTTTAAGATGTGGGGATTCAGAAATAACCAGCAACAAATGGAGTATTTTGTGTACACTGAACTTTGGACAAAGAAAATTGATTAATCACCTTTTTTTTTTTTTTTTTGTAATTGCAAGAGGAGTTGGAGTGGGCTTTGTGGATAAAAGTAAAGAAACATGCACTCTTCGCCTAGGTTACAATGTACAACCAACAGTTAATCTTCATTCTGGGGCTGTGTCAGCATTTAGAACCTCTATTTCCAAAACATTATCCTCCAGCAGTGTGGACACTCTCAACATTTACAAGTTTCAAGCATGAACAGATATTGAGAAATATTGCTCAGATGTTGCAAATTCTTATATTTTCTTCCAGGAGTGTCAAACTCATTTTAGCTCAAGGGCCACATTCAGCCCAATATGACCTCAAATGGGCCGGACCAGTGAAATAATACAGGGTGACCCAAAAAAAACGGGAATTTTTGAAGTGCGTATTGGCAGACATGAGCAAGTGGCAGAACTGCGAGACAGTGACCTTGAGCAAATAAAGACACCCCCATTTTAGTAACCATTGGCGGCTGTGCGAGAATTGTTCGGTAACCGTGTGATCTCAAGATTCGGTAACGTTCCCTGGCCCCCTAGATCGCCAGATTTGTCCGTTTGGGATTTTTTCTTGTGGGGCTATCTCAAGAGTAAAGTGTACACGACTCGACCAAGAACTCTGGATGAGTTAAAACAGAGAATTCAGGATGAAATTCACAGTATCCCAGCTGAGATGTTGCAGCGGTCAATGCGGAATCTCAACAGCAGATTTCAAGAATGCATTCGTACAGGAGGACGCCATCTACAGGAAGTCATTTTTAAAAAATGAAAATTCCATCATTGTTTCTTAAATGGCATGTTTTAAGGTTTCGATTACTATGAATAAAATATTTTTTCTTCCATCACTCTTGGTTTTATTGGATTGTTAAAAAGTTCCCGTTTTTTTGTGTCACCCTGTACTAGAAAAACTTAGAAATAACAACAACTCCAAATTTTTCTCTTTGTTCTTCTGCAAATAATAGGACCATGGGCATATTTAAAGACATTAATTGACATTTGTTTGACTTTTCAAGGTCACTCATGGCACCAAATGAAAGCCTATATGCGACTTCCTATCTATTGCGAATAATAATTACATCAAAATCTTCAACTGTTTTCAAGTTTTAGCACTTTGAAATGTGTCCCATTATAAAGCAATGGGGATTTTTAAAATTAGAAAAAATTCATAAACAATTCAAAAATCAATATTTCCCAATTATTTTACCAAACTTGGTTGACTGTACCCCAAAGATGTTCCACAACAAATATCAAGTCAATCTGACAGACGGTTTTGGAGAAGAAGATTCTTGAAAAATTGTTTATGGACGGATGGACGGACGGACAACGGCAGATGACAGACGACAACTGATACTAATAGTCCATCAGACCTTTAGAGTCACTGGACTAAAAAGTAAAATTAAAGTATGAAAATGTTTATATTTTAAAGCAGGGGTGTCAAACTCATTTTAGTTCAGGGGCCACATACAGCCTAATATGATCTAAAGTGGGCCAGACTAGTAAAATAATATAAATAATAGGATACAAACTTTTGAGTCAACAAAGTAAAATTCCGTAATGAAAATGTTAACATCTACGAATTGTCCTCAAACATAACATGAACAAATATGAACAACCTGAAAATTCTTAAGAAAAATAAGTGCAATATCAACAATATTACGCCTTAGTATATCATTTATTAATGAGAATCACAACTGACAGATCACAGTGGATCTACAAATACAAAAAACACTAAATAACAGGCAGAATAATATTAAAATTCCACATACTTCTCTTAAGAGATTTCAGGTTATTCACATTTTTTTAAATAAAAGGCTAGTCTGGAAATGTAAATATTCTTGTGTAATGTAACTTTTTTTTTTTTTGCACTAAAACAAAGAGAAAAATTTGCAGTTTTCATAATTTATAGGTTATTATGATAGTATTTTACTGGTCTGATCATTTTTAGATTGAATTAACCTAAAATGATTTGAACATCCTTGATTGTTAATTTCTTCAGTGTAAATTTTGCTTTTCACAAATTCATCCCAGGGGCCAGATTGAAGCCTTTGGCGGGCCGGATTTGGCCCCCGGACCGCATGTTTGACACCTGTGTTTTAAAGTGACAAATGGCCACTTGCCACTTCATTGCTTATGTCACTTTAAATCAATAACTTCTATTACACTGGTCAACAACAAATTTATTGTTTAAGTTTTTTGAGCTGATTTAGGATCATTTTGGTGTGCTGAATCCAAAAATCACATTAATTTTGCTCAATCAGGTCAACTTTCTGAACTATGCTACATATTGGCTTTTTAACATTTTTGCTTACATTTATGGGCATTTTCACATCATATGACACAAAATTTTTTTTCATATTTCTTGCAGTAAACGAGTTCTGAAGATTTGACTTTTGCCGATTTATGATTAATGGGTTTTTTTTAATATTACAGGTGAATGAAATGGCTTCGACTAGAAGATCTTGCAAAAATAAGCCTGACGTATTCTGCGACATCTGCGGTGAATACACCATTGTACCTAACAGGAATCAAGTGATCAAATGTTTTTTTTCTCTTAAAACCTATTTTGGGTGAGAACTATATAAAAAAAATCAACTGATAAAGTCACAAAAATGTAATCAATTTTGTGAGAAGATCAAATTTTTCAAAATCAAATTAGCAAAAAAACCTGACCTGATTGAGAAAAACAGATGTCATTTTTGGATTTAGCGGTGCAAAATGGTGCTAATTCAGTTGAAAAAACCTAGACAACTTGCAAAAAACATTTTTTTTATAACCCAGTGTTATCAATACCTCATCTGTTGAACTCACTGTTGCACCTTTATTATCTATTACTGTCCCTTCAACCCTCTGCTGTTTATTGTCATATTCTATGTTTATAGTTATACTATTTATAGCTTATAGTTACATTCTGTTTTTTGGTATTTTTTCTACTATGTCCATTTGCACCGTGGGGCCTTAGAGTCTTTCAGTTTTCAGTATGAGATGTACAGGGTGGGGAAGCAAAATTTACAATGAACATTTAGTTGTTTTTTTCTCAGAAGGCACTACGTCAGTTGTTTTGAAACCAAACATATATTGATGTCATAATCATACCTAACACTATTATCCATACCTTTTCAGAAACTTTTGCCCATATGAGTAATCAGGAAAGCAAACGTCAAAGAGTGTGTGATTTGCTGAATGCACTCGTCACACCAAAGGAGATTTCAAAAATAGTTGGAGTGTCCATAAAGACTGTTTAGAATGGAAAGAAGAGAATGACTATGAGCAAAACTATTACAAGAAAGTCTGGAAGATACTATTAAAGAAGAATGGGAGAAGTTGTCACCCGAATATTTGAGGAACACTTGCGCAAGTTTCAGGAAGTGTGTGAAGGCAGTTATTGAGAAAGGAGGACACATAGAATAAAAACATTTTCTATTATGTACATTTTCTTGTGGCAAATAAATTCTCATGACTTTCAATAAACTAATTGGTCATACACTGTCTTTCAATCCCTGCCTCAAAATATTGTAAATTTTGCTTCCCCACCCTGTATGAGATGTACATATGGCAAAAACTGACAATAAAGCTGACTTTGACATTTACAAATGATCCATAAGCAAAAGTGTGAATAACCTGAAGTTCCATAAATAACCTGAAATTTCTTAATTAAAATAAGTATATTATAACATAGGCATCACAGTGGCTTTACGAAAAGTATAAAACCTTTAGTATCAAACATCTGGAACTGAAAAATATAGAATTAAACTTTATGATCAGTTCATCCTGTGGACCAGATTGAACCCTATGGAGGGCCGGTTCTGGCCCGCGGGCCTTATGTTGGACACCCCTGTTTTATTGTTTTCCATTCATGTAGCCTATGCATGGACCCAACCAGCATAAGTGTTCATGCAAAATCTGGAAAAACTACTAAAAACTGGCAGAGGTTTTATTATTATCCCTGACAGGCAACAAACACAAGGTCAGCATCAGGAGGACAGACGATGGATGTTTGTTTTTTGGGTTTTTTTTCCCTCCCAAATCATAGACAGATGGAGAAAGATAGAGGAGGAACAGAATACATAAAAAAAAGGATGAAGGCGAGGAGAGATTGCATCCAGCTGATTGGCAGAACCCCAGAGCAGAGAAGAAAGCTGACGGCTTAGAGTGAATGGCCACACTGTCCGTGGGTATGAATGAGCTTTTCAGCCTCCTCTGTATCTGCACACACACACACACACACACACACACACACACACACACACACACACACATGAAGCATGTATGCAGAGACTGTGAGACGTAAAAGAGGCGAGCGCTGACGGCCAGCCTCGCTGCAGATGGAGTGCTGTGTGCAGACATACAGTGATCTTTTCACTCCTCACCTTTAGCTGAAATACCGGAACTGACACTGAATCTGAGCTGAAGGTGGATCTGTGCGAGTGTGTGTGTGTGTGTGTGTGTGTGTGTGTGTGTGTGTGTGTGTGCACTGCAAAAATCAAAATCTTACCAAGTGTTTTTTTTTTTTTTTCCTCATTTCTAGTCAAAATATCTAATCACAACTTCAAATAACTGATAATAATGAGTAAATGTTCACCAGAGTAAGTGGATTTTTAGGGTTATAAAAATGGAAACTCTTTCCAAAGTCTAGATTTGACTGGTCTGTGTGTATTCATATGTTGGCATCACACTCCAGTTTACTCATGTCTACACTGCAAAAAATCTAAATCTTACCAAGTGTATTTTTCTTATTTCTAGTCAAAATATCTCATCACACTTAAAATAAGACATAATCATCTAAAGAGGAACTTTTCAGCAAGATATAAGAAGTCATTTTTAGACAATAGATCTTGAAACTCGTATTTCAAGAAATCTTACGAAGATAATTTTCACTTGTTCCATTGGCAGATTTTTTTTAACTTGAATTTGAAGTTTTTTCGAACATACGAGGGCTGTTCAATAAGTTCATGGCCTCACCCAGAAATACTGGTTGTTTGTTATAATACAGGATGTTACATTCTTTCGTGATGGGATAGTGATGCTTGAACATCGATGGACCAAGTGCATTGCTGTAAATGGAGATTATGTTGAAAAATAAAATATAAATTATCAGTCTATGTTGTTCTGTTCTGGGTGAGGCCATGAACTTATTGAACGGCCCTCGTAAGTAGGAATAAAATATAAAGCTGAACAAAATGCAAAAAGAAATTACAAATTTAAACAGAATATTCCAGAATATTGAAGGCAAAAATTTAACTAAAAAAAGAAAAAAAAAAAGGCACACAATGTACATCTATTTCATTGTGGCTCATTATTAACCTGTTTATATTTGGCTGCTTCTATGAAATTGGTCCTAAAAACAAGAAAGGGGGTTAAAAATTCAAACCAGATGTAGACGAATGTTATGAAGCAAGTTTGGAAGCACTTTGGGTCTATTTTAAAGTATTTACTGAGATAAAGGAGAAACTATTTTTCAGATATAACACATTTTTATACTATTTTTATACAAAAATCCACATGCAACACAGTAAAAAGGGCACGAAAATTACATGCTACTATTTTTTGGAATATCTTTTTATTCTCTCACAGGTACATTCTTGGAATCGAACTAATTTTCCAAGGCAGAGTGTTTCACAAAAATGACCGCTGTTGCAAAATCACTCATGATTTATTTGTGTTTAAATGGGCAGGTTCTGCATGTAACGCGAGTGGACACGATGGGTTACATATAAAACCTGGAATGAGACTGAGATTAATAAAAAACCCACATGTCTGGGTTAGAAAAACCACGACGCTGGAAAAAATCTACATCTTACCAAGTGTATTTTTCTCATTTCTAGTCAAAATATCTCATCACACTTAAAATAAGACATAATCACCTAAAGAGAAACTTTTCAGCGAGATATAAGAACTCATTTTTAGACAATAGATCTTGAAACTCTTATTTCAAGAAATCTTACCACGATAATTTTCACTTGTTCCATTGGCAGATTTTTTTGCTTGAATTAAGCAAAAAAATTTTGAATTTAAAGTTTAGTTCAAACGTAAGTAGGAATAAAATATAAAGGTGAACAAAAGGCAAAAATAAATTACAAATTTAAACATAATATTCCAGAGTATTGAAGGCAATAAGTTAGATAAAACACATTTTTATATTATTTTCATACAAAAATCCACATGTAACAAGGTCAAAAGGACACAAAAATTATGCAATATTATTTTTTGGAATATCTTTTCATTCTTTCACAGGTACGTTTTGGGAATCAAACTAATTATGCAAGGCAGAGTGTTTTACAAAAATGACCACTGTTGCAAAATCACTCATGATTTATTTGTGTTTAAATGGGCAGGTTCTGCATGTAACGCGAGTGGACACGATGGGTTACATATAAAACCTGGAATGAGACTGAGATTCATGAAAAACCCACATGTCTGAATTAGAAAAACCACTACACTGGAAAAAATCTACATCTTACCAAGTGTATTTTTCTCATTTCTAGTCAAAATATCTCATCACACCTAAAATAAGACATAATCACCTAAAGAGAAACTTTTCAGCGAGATATAAGAACTCATTTTTAGACAATAGATCTTGAAACTCTTATTTCAAGAAATCTTACCACGATAATTTTCACTTGTTCCATTGGCAGATTTTTTTGCTTGAATTAAGCAAAAAAATCTTGAATTTAAAGTTTAGTTCAAACATAAGTAGGAATAAAATATAAAGGTGAACAAAAGGCAAAAATAAATTACAAATTTAAACATAATATTCCAGAGTATTGAAGGCAATAAGTTAGATAAAACACATTTTTATATTATTTTCATACAAAAATCCACATGTAACAAGGTCAAAAGGACACAAAAATTATGCAATATTATTTTTTGGAATATCTTTTCATTCTTTCACAGGTACGTTTTGGGAATCAAACTAATTATGCAAGGCAGAGTGTTTTACAAAAATGACCACCGTTGCAAAATCACTCATGATTTATTTGTGTTTAAATGGGCAGGTTCTGCATGTAACGCGAGTGGACACGATGGGTTACATATAAAACCTGGAATGAGACTGAGATTCATGAAAAAACCCACATGTCTGAATTAGAAAAACCACTACACTGGAAAAAATCTAAATCTCACCAAGTGTTTTTTTTCCTCATTTCTAGTCAAAATATCTCATCCCACTTAAAATAAGACATAATCACCTAAAGAGGAACTTTTCAGCGAGATATAAGAACTTATTTTTAGACAACAGATCTGGAAAATCTTATTTCAAGAAATCTTATGAAGATAATTGTCACTTGTTGCATTGGCAGATTTTTTTACTTGAATTAAGCACAAAAAAAAAAATCTTGACTTTAGTGTTCACTCGGTAAGATTTAGATTTTTTTAGTGTGGATGTGAGTGTGTGTGATATGTTTCTTACATTACAGCCGTGTAAGTCTGTTCAGTCAGTTGTGGGGATTCAGGCCCCCTACGAGTTCAAAATGCAAAACACAGATCTCCATAAATCAGTGCGTTTGAGTGTCAACACTAGGTTCAGTTGGAGTCAGGTATGGTGTGATTATAGTTAAGGATTAGGGAAAGTCTGCAGGAAATGAATGCAATGTGTCCTAAAAACACAGAAATACTGCATGTGCGAGTGAGAAGCAGGTCGTCAAGCTCTGCAATAAGAGTAAATATGCAGCGCTGTGGAAAATTGGAAACATTACAGAGTGATTAAAACCAGAGCAGTCAGACGATGCTGGCGAATCACAAATATATTACATGGGTCTGTCCATAAAACTGGGTTCATTTTGGTATCTGGCACTTTTCCAGCTTTTTAAACTCAATAATAAAACAGAAATTTAGACATATTTCCCCCCAGGATGGACCTAATGATGACCTCAGATAAATAAAAAAAACAATTATCCTCTTGCTTTGAGCCATCCTAAAATGTATGAATTTTTAATCAAATGTTGAGGCCAAAAACAGGACCAAAATTGGGACATAAAAAGCTACCTACGTGTCAGTGCATTAGATCTGAAAACGTGGCTGTAAATGGTCTGTAAATAAAGACACTGTGTTAAATTTGATGATCCTACACTGCAAAAATCTAAATCTTACTCAGAGTATTTTTCTCATTTCTAGTCAAAATATCTCATCCCACTTAAAATAAGACATAATCACCTAAAGAGTAACTTTTCAGTGAGATATAAGAACTTATTTTTAGACAATAGATCTGGAAAATCGTATTTCAAGAAATCTTACCAAGATAATTTTCATTTGTTCAATTGGCAGATTTTTTTGCTTAATTTTTTTTTTTTTTTTTTTTTTTTTTTCTTAATTCAAGCAAAAAAAAAATCTGCCAATAAAACAAGTGAAAATTATCTTGGTAAAATTTCTTGAAATAAGATTTTCCAGATCTATTGTCTAAAAATAAGTTCTTATATCTCACTGAAAAGTTACTCTTTAGGTGATTATGTCTAATTTTAAGTGTGATTGTGATATTGTTCTCATTTCTTTATTTCTTTCTTTATTTTTTTTATTTATTTACTTATTTTCTTTATTTCTTTCTCATTTCTAGTCAAAATATCTCAGCACACTTAAAATAAGACCTAATCACCTAAAAAGTAACTTTTCAGTGAGATATAAGAACTTATTGTTAGACAGTAGATCTTGAAAATCTTATTTCAGGAAATCTTACCAAGATAATTTTCATTTGTTCCATTGGCAGATTTTCTTTGCTTAATTCAAGAATTTTTTTTTTTTTTTTTGCTTAATTCAAACAAAAAAAATCTGCCAATGGAACAAATGAAAATTATCTTTGTAAGATTTCTTGAAATAAGATCTATTGTCTAAAAAGTAGTTCTTATATCTCACTGAAAAGTTTCTCTTTAGGTGATTATGTCTTATTTTAAGTGTGATGAGATATTTTGACTAGAAATGAGAAAAATACATTTGGGAAGATTTAGTTTTTTTTTTCCAGTGCAGTGGATTTTCTAACCCAGACATGTGGGTTTTTCATGAATCTCAGTGTCATTCCAGGTTTTCATTGCGTCCACTTGTGTTACATACAGAACCTGCCCATTTAAACACAAATAAATCATGTGTGATTTTGCAATGATGGCCATTTTTGTGAAACACTCTGCCTTAGAAAATTAGCTCGATTCCAAAAATGTACCTGTGAGAGAATAAAAAGATATTTCAAAAAATAGTAGCATGTAATTTTCGTGCCCTTTTTACTGTGTTGCATGTGAATTTTTGTATAAAAAAAGTATAAAAATGTGTTATATCTGAAAAATACTTGCTCTTTTATCTCAGTATTTATTTTTTAAAACAGACCCAAAGTGCTTCTGAACTTGCTTCATAACATTCGTCTACATCTGGTTTGAATTTTTAACCCCATATCCTGTTTTTAGGACCAGTTTCATAGAAGCACCCAAATATAAGCAGGATAATAATGAGCCACAATGAAATAGATGTACACTGTGTGACTTTTTTTTTTTTTTTTTTTTTTTGGTTAACTTATTGTCTTCAATATTCTGAATGTTCTGTTTAGATGTGTAATTTCTTTTTGCCTTTTGTTCACCTTTATATTATATTCCTACTTACGTTTGAAATAAACATCCTTATTATTATTATTATTATTATTATTATTATTATTATTATTATTATCATCAATGATGAAGCTGCACCAGGTGATGATTCAGGTTCAGCTTCATTACACAACTGGTTATTTCAGTTCAAAATACTGGAATAGAAACAAACTATAAGAAAGTGAGTTGATTGATTGATTAATTGACTGATGTAAAAAAAAAAAACAACGAAAAATACAAATAAAAACTCATTTATTTTTGCTATTTATTTTATTTTTGATAGTTTCAGAAAAAAAAATGCAATTTAAAAGTTATTGCAAGGATTTAGAAAAATCAATATCAAAGAAATGAGAAAATAGTAGGTAATTTGAAGTTAACTCTGACAGTGGCTACTGACATCACAGGACCTCCAACATATAGTAAAGATTTCTGTTCTTTCTGTTTTAATAGAATCTGTCTGATCAATATATAATCATTTAACTGTCACATATAAAACCCTGGGCTGTCTCAGTAATCCACTTTTATCAGATAATGTCCTGTTCACGCTAACATGGGTGTTTTTCTAAACAGATATTTTCCTTTGCTTTAAAAAAAAAAAATCTAAATACATCTCTGTCCACAGAATAATCAACTCCAAACTGGTCCAAAGTCTCAGACAAACCATAGTTGTCACAGTCCAACCTGTGGACACCGTGGATAACACTGGACATATCAGACTCAGAGGCTTTAATCTGTCATGAAGGTGGAGTTCAGTTGTAAATTCGTGTTACCTTAAGTGTTGGTTGTAGTTGTGTTAGTGTATTCTTTACACGATGTGGATTTGTCTGTAACACCGGTCCGGTCCGATGCGTCTCCCAAAGGTATCAGTTCTGACCTCCATCTACTGCATGTCATACACTGATTTAAACACCTGGATTTGATGTTTCAGGTACAGCTTCATTACACAAACACACAATACACTGCAAAAATCTACATCTTTCCAAGTGTATTTTTCTCATTTCTAGTCAAAATATCTCATCACACTTAAAATAAGACATAATCACCTAAAGAGTAACTTTTCAGTGAGGTATCAGAACTTGTTTTTAGTCAATAGATCTGGAAAATCTTATTTCAAGAAATCTTACCAAGATAATTTTCACCTGTTGCATTAGCAGATTTTTTTGCTTTTTTTTTTTTTTTTTTTTTTTTTGCTTAATTCAATGTGCAAAATTAGATGTGACATTATCATTTTTCTAATCCCTGTTCATACGAATACCAAAAATGCCGTTTACATATGGACAAAAGACTCAAAATATATAGGAAAACATGTTTTGTTTATCGATTGCTGTTTTGTGTTTTGTTTTTTATTTTTAATTTTCTTCCTTTTTCTTATTATGTATATGTGATTTTTTTTTTTTTTTTTTTTTGTACGTGTGTGTAAGAAGTGTATTAATGTAAAAAAAAAAAAAAAAAGTTTCAGGTGTTCTCATGTGATAAAGCCCATATCAAACGGAAATGAAGAAAATGTGCAAAAAAAAAAAAAAAAGGGTTTTACAAAACATCTGTATCAGTGTGGATGGGGAATGATTTAATGAACTAATGAGACACTGACAGCTTCTCAGAATCTAAATCTATGAATAAGACTGTGAATCAGAAAAACAGATGTGACGCACAGCTGGTGCTGATCAATAAAGTTAATGAGTAATTAAGTGCAGTGAGTAGGAGGACAACGGAGCCTGTTTTTACCAACACTGGAGGATTTTACTGGCCTTTGGGTTCATTTTTTGTAGACTTTTTGGGATGAATAGCGACATTTTTGTGTTTAACCCTTTCATACATGCAAATCTTTAAAATTCATTGACCTTGTAGAATTCAAAACTATTCAAATAATGTATAAAGCAAAGAATAACTTACTGCCAGGCAATATTCAAGAAATGTTTTGTGAAAGAGAGGGAGCATATGATTTAAGGGGAAAATTACATTTAAAGATTCATAAAGTACGCACTACGTTAAAAAAGTTTCTGTATCACTGTCTGTGGAGTAAAATTGTGGAACAAATTGTGTGTGGAGATAAAACAAATATCAAACATAATTCAGTTTAAAAAAAGATATTAAAAAAATGATTCTTGAGAGGTACGGTATTTGAGAATGACAATGAGGCCTTTTTGTTTACGGATGATGTCGTATTGATAAATCTGCTGTAATTATTGAAGAAAATGGTTGAATTGTTGAGTCTGTTTGTATGACTGTACAGCCACAAACATTTTGTTGTGAACAATTCAGTTACTGCGTTATGGATTTGTTGTGGTTTGGTGTTAAAATTAGGAAAATAGTATTGTTTGACTCTTGTATCAAGTTAGTGATAAAGGTATAAAAGCACTGAGGGGTAGGATTAAATAAGTTTATACTTCTTCTAGGGCTGCTCGATTATAGAAAAAAAAAAAAAAATCACGATTATTTTAGCAATAATTGAAATCACGATTATTAAAAACGATTATTTGTTAACCTTAAAGTTGTTTATTTTTTTCTTGCAAAACAATGTAAGATATACTCTTTAAATATAAATAAAGCTTTTAACCATTAAAACAAAGTATGTTCACTTTTGTACGAAACAAAAAAGTCTTTGAATGCAAATAAGTATACTGTAAATTCAAGTATGTTTCCTTTTGTAAACAAATAGTGCACTGGAATTAAACTGCTCTAGACTTGCCATAGAACTGGAGCAATAAAAAAAAAAACCTCACGTAAAGTGCAAATTATAAATTCAAGTATGTTCAATGTAGTATGAAACATAGTAAATTCAGTGGCGTGCTGTGAGGTTTCAGTTAGGTTAATACGGGAGTTGCAGCGTAAAGAGATTCAGAGACTGAAGATTGCATTGCGGACGAAGTTGTAGACGGAGTTTTTTTTTAATGTGTTTTAGTTTTTCATAAGATTATGATAAAGGTGGCGGTGGTTAAACTTTAGATGGTTACAAAGGTTTGCTGTGTTACCGGTCGGTGCGGACACAACTACGAAACACTTTTTGCACGTAATGGGTTTTTGCTCTTCATCAAACCCAAAGTGATTCCATACAATTGAATTTGACTTGCCTTTTTTGTTTACCAAGCACTTCTGCTGCGATTCTCCTGCTATTTTTCTAGACCGCTAGGTACAACTTTCCTCTTGGGGTGGACCTGCCGGCTAGCTGGCAGCTGTAGCTTAGAGGGGGGCGGGGCAGAGCAGCTCATGGGAGCTTGCGTGCGTGTGAATTAAACAACTCAAAATTAATAATTGTTTTTTCTCGATTACATAATTTTTGTAATCGTTGCGTGTAATAATCGAAATCGTAATTGAATTTCAATTAATTGCACAGCTCTAACTTCTTCCTACTCCTTTTCGACCATGCAAAATTCAGACTTCTATGTGCTTGGAGATAGATTCTGTCCATTTGAATGTTTTATTTTGTTTTTATTTTGTTTTGTTTTGTTGTGGGGTTTTTTGCATGTTCGAAATAAAAAAAAATGTAATAAATAAATAAATAAATGCATAGTGGTCACTCCAGTGGACAGCTTTTCTCCAGCTGTTCTCTTGTATATTCATGGGTTTTGTTGTTTTAGTTCCATATCAGCCACAGCGGACACTCATGCATCCCATACACTGACATTCAGACCATGATGTTCTGGATTAACCTGATCTGCACTAACATGTTTGAGTGAAAATCAGTTGCTTGTTATTGTTATTAGACTGTAATTAATAGTTTTTTAACCAAAAAGGTTTTTATTTTTTGCATAGTATCTCTATGAAGTGAGTAATAACTGGGATTAAAGTATGATAAAATATGGGAAAACATCAGGTTAGCCGCATTAAAGATGTTTTGTTTTAAAATGGGAAATAGAGGTATAACAGGGTCAATTATCTAGCAGCAATGTGGGTATGTATATTATATTGTGTATTGTTATAATTACACAAAATCTGATCATTTTATTTGAATTTCTTTTGGTTTGGTACCTGACGTTGTGGGCCTCCAGGTCAGTGTGGGGAACTTATGGTTTTGGTCTGTTCCCCTGCGAACAATTTACGGTGTGACACTGCGCACGATAACCAGAGTTTTCGCGCCTTTGCCTCTTCCCTTTTGTTCCGCATTTCTGTGGGAGAGGTAAGCAGCCATGTAGTTCGTAAAAATTTTTGGTTTAACCTTTGTTAATTTAATTTTTTTGTACATGAACCAGCTAGTTTAGGCTGAATTAGGTGCTTATAATGTATTTAAACATATTTCTTTATCATTTGGTTTGTGCAGGAGTGTGTTTTATGTGGGATCGCTGACCGGAGGTCTTTATGTTTTATCATTTTTGTCAGGTATGCTGTATTTTGTTTTAATAATTCAATGTATTTTGTGCCCTTTTGTTCCGGATTTCTGTGGGAGAGGAGTGTGTTTTACGTGGGATCGCTGACCGGAGGTCTTTATGTTTTATCATTTTTGTCAGAACAATAAAAGGAGACTGCCTCCAAAGACTCACGTGCGGGTCTCGTCATTAAAAGAAAAAGAACACAACGCAGAGTCCGACACCACCGGTTACAGAGGGAGGACTGGATCTGACAGAAGAAGAGGATACGAGTCTGGGAATATCAATGGAAGTGTAGTAGTTCACAGAGTTGGAAAGAGTTTGGCTGGAAAAGCTTGATTAGATACAGGGGTTGGACAAAATAATGGAAACACCTTCACCTCAAGATGATAATGCCCCAATCCATACAGCTAGAATTGTTAAAGAATGGCATGAGGAACATTCTAATGAAGTTGAGCATCTCGTATGGCCGGCACAGTCCCCAGACCTCAACATTATTGAGCATTTATGGTCAGTTTTAGAGATTCAAATAAGACGTCGATTTCCACCGCCATCGTCTCTAAAAGAGTTGGAGGGTATTCTAACTGAAGAATGGCTTAAAATTCCTTTGGAAACAATTCACAAGTTGTATGAATCAATACCTCGGAGAATTGAGGCTGTAATTGCCGCAAAAGGCGGACCTACACCATATTAAATTATATTTTGTTGATTTTTTAAGGTGTTTCCATTATTTTGTCCAACCCCTGTATTTCATTACACCACATCAAAAGTCCCACTATAGAGATAACTCCCCAATTTGCTGGAGAAAATGTGGTAATACAAATGCAAATCATTATCATCTCTTCTGGAATTGTTCAGTTATCGAAGATTACTGGAAGGAAATACATAAGGAAACACAAGAAATTATCGGGAGCCACTTACCCTTTGAATGTAAATCTTTATTTTTTGGACTTATACCAGAAGGATGGCCAAGGAGAGACAAATATTTATTTAATATCCTGCTAATAGCGGCCAAAAAAGCCATCACAAGAAAATGGCTTTCATCGGAAAGCCCAACGCCGAGCATGTGGATGGACATTACAGTGGACATATACAGGGTGGGGAAGCAAAATTTACAATATCTTGAGGCAGGGATTGAAAGACAGTGTATGACCAATTAGTTTATTGAAAGTCATGAGAATTTATTTGCCACAAGAAAATTGACATGATAGAAAATGTTTTTATTCTATGTGTCCTCCTTCTTTCTCAATAACTGCCTTCACACGCTTCCTGAAACTTGCGCAAGTGTTCCTCAAATATTCGGCTGACAACTTCTCCCATTCTTCTTTAATAGTATCTTTCAGAAAGTCGACATTGCTGTGTGATGTTCTATTGGTAGCATGTTCTAAAACGCTCCAAATAGCAGAATCCAGAGGGTTTAGATCTGGGCTAGAAGGCGGCCATAAACAGGATTCCCAAAAATTGCTAAAGTTGGATTTGCTGCTGTTGTCAACAAGTGTTTTGGTGTTCTTGTGTAAGATTTGAAGTTCAAATCATATTTTACTGCATTTCTAATGGTCTTGTTGTCTACCTCAAGTTCAATTGACATTTTTCTCCTGGATTTGGTTGGATCCTTTAGGATTTTGGATTTGAGAACTTTAATAAAAGCTTTGGTACGTTTTTTGTTGCTTCCTCCACTTCCAGACTTTCTTGTAATAGTTTTGCTCATAGTCATTCTCTTCTTTCCATTATAAACAGTCTTTATGGACACTCCAACTATTTTTGAAATCTCCTTTGGTGTGACGAGTGCGTTCAGCAAATCACACACTCTTTGACGTTTGCTTTCCTGATTACTCATATGGGCAAAAGTTTCTGAAAAGGTATGGATAATAGTGTTAGGTATGATTATGACATCAATATATGTTTGGTTTCAAAACAACTGACGTAGTGCCTGCTGAGAAAAAAACAACTAAATGTTCATTGTAAATTTTGCTTCCCCACCCTGTATAAGATGGAGAGACTAACTGCAGAGGTGAACGATAAGAAGGACTTGTTTGTTACGCGCTAGAAGAAATGGATGGAATACATCATGCCACGCAGACTGGACTTTAATGCTTTTATTTTTGTATAGAAGATTAGATATAGTAAATGCAATAACTGCAATTCGCTCCCTACTTAGTAATGTTCTTTTTGTTTGTTTCATTGTTAAAAAAATGGGACATTCTTACTAATATACTGTTGATGACATTTAAAATGAATATCTTTGTCACAATTGATGCAGAATGTCAATAAAAAAGTGAATAAAAAAAGAAAAAAAAAGTTTTGTTTTGTTTTCATAGTTTTAACACAGTATATCAGTAAGTACATAGTATATTAGCAAATTCATTTACCATTTTAAATGCATGTTTCTTTGCTTCAAAAATTAAACACATGGTGTCCGGCAGATTTTTTCAACTCCATGAAAAATAGGTTCATAAAAAATTTTCAATTGCATTTTTTTTTTTTAATGCCTAAAGAGGAATAAAAACACTCAGTGGAAAAAAAATCTTGATTAAGGCTGTCATAATTCATGCATGAAAGGGTTAATATGAGTTTGTTTGGATGTGGGGATTCAGAAATAACCACAAACAAATGGAGTATTTTCTGTACACTGAGTTTTGGACATGGAAAATGGATTAATCACACACTTTTTCGTCATTTCAACATAATACTGGACGTATCAGACTCAGAGGCTTTAATCTGTCATGAAGGTGTAGTTCAGTTGTTTCCGTAAGTGTTGGTTGTTGAAGTTTATTCTTTAGATGATGTGGATTTGTCCGTAACACTGGTCCGACTTTCTCTCTATTTGTGAATAATTTCTGTTTGTTATTTGGAAATGTTTTATGTCTTGCTTTGTATAATATTTGTGCTCTTTTAACTCTTTAAGTGCCAGACAGTTAAGGGGATAATAAGCCTTTAAAGTGCCACAGATTTTGGCCGTTTTTCAGTATTTCGCGTCGTTTTTATAATATTTGAAGAATCCTGCAGGAAACCGCTCGGTAACATCCGACCGATTGCTAATTAGATCCAAAACGCACCGGACGCAGCCGATTCATTATTGATCGTAATTTGCATAATTTATAATAATAATAATAATAATAATAATAATAATAATAATAATAATAATCTTTATTTATATAGCACTTTTCATACATTAAAAACTGTAGCACAAAGTGCTTTACATATCAGTTTAAAAATCAGTACCGCCCCCCACCCACACCCACCCACTCACCCGCACACACACACACACACACACACACACACACACACACATACACATGCAAACCCACAAGCTCACACATACTTAAGAAGACTGACTGAGCACGGGTAGACCAGAACAAAAATGTACAAGTAAAAGTAAAACATCAATTTAGGAGGCGCTGTCTCAGGGAGCCATCCGCACCAGGAGGCAGCCGCCGACCCCGGCGACCAGGCACCAGCAACACAGCCCCGCATCCCAACTAGTGGGAGAGGGCCAACTGGGACCCCCACCCACCAGAAAGGAGCGGACCCCAGTGAGAGAAGGCGCCACAGCCCCCGGAGTCCACAGCCGCCCCCCGGCATGGAGGGCTCCCTCTGATGAAACACCGGAGAATAAGAAACATTAAAAAGATATAACAATATTATTCGGTCGCGTGACCTCAAATTCCCGTCTGCTTGGTCTCAAAAGGGGGACACAGAAAGAACGTCATCGAAATGTGAGAAAGAAATGGGGGTGGATGGTTTGTTTGTACACAAATATGGCGTGTTCTCCAAAGCCGATCTGATCGGCCCGTGGCACTTTACAGGTTGTTTTCGTAAAGCCGATTTAATCGGCCCATGGCACTGAAAGTGTTAAACACCAACCAGATTCTTTAATTTGAATGTGAGAGTAAAAATAGTTCATTGGTATGGTCCAGATAACCTGTATTGTTTATTATCCGTATCACTCTCTTTTGACGTGTGCATAATAATCATTCAGGTGAAGCGGCAACAAGTTCAGTTGTAAACTCATGTGTCCTTAAAGGGGTCATATTTTGTTAAACCCACTTTTATTAGTCTTTGGTTCATTTATTTGTGTATTTGGACCCTAATAGTTCATAAAGTTTGAATTTGATACAATGCAAAATAAACACATAAATAAATAATGGTTAGTCTGCCAAGCTCTCATACTACAAATAGTTCTTTCGTTTGGCAGTTGTTAGTCTAAAAGTGACACTTTTGCAGGTTAATTGCACAACTATACCTAGATTCTTTCTAATATGTTTTTTTTTTTGTTTGTTTGTTTAGTTTTTAAGTGAATTTAACCTTGAACGTGACAAAAAAAAAAAGAGAATCAGACTGGACCACAGACTTAAAGGGCTCATATTTATCTAAATCCACTTTTATTAGTCTTTGGTTCATTTATTTGTGTATTTATTATAATAGTTCAAACAGTGTGAATTTGAACCCTCCAGGTGCTGCAAAACTATCTTTATATTAATTTTAGCTAAAAGCAAATGGATTTCTATAAAATGTTTTAATTCCTGCTTAATTTGTTACATTTTATAACTAGTTACATCACAACATTTGCACATATAAGGTCAAGACTTCCGACGAACATTTCTCCAAGTACGACATAACTGTTTATCAGCAGCAGCGGTTGGAGTAAAAACTGAAAATATGTCCAAACTTCAACCCGATTACCTAAAATGTTCAGTTGCTGGTCGAACGGGACAGAGCAGCACAGCCAACAACCTGGAGGGGGTGGGGCCTGAAATGGCTCATTAGCATTTAAAGGGCCAGCGCTCCAAACCACCTTTCTGGTGTCATTACTCAGAAATAGGGTTGAAGATGGACCTGTGGAGTTGAACTAATGAAGAATTCAGATGCAAATATAGCATTTACAGTTTATGTAGACCACAGGGAAATGTTTGAAAATGCAGAATTCCATGTAAAAAAGCTAAATATCACTCCTTTAAAGTTTAATGGGAGATTGTTGTTGTTGTTGTTGTTGTTGTTGTTGTTGTTGTTGTTGTTGTAGTGAGATGTGAAAAAGTAGATGGTTAGTTGTGTTAGAAAATTTGTATTTACAGTCAGAGGCACAACAATTGTTCCTTTTTCTATTATTCTATTTTTTATTTTTGTTTTGTTTTTTTTCCCCTGTTTTGTATTATGTTTGTGTCTGAAAAAAACTAAATTAAACTAAACTAAAAACTAAAGAGCACAAAAATCCATATAGTTTAAAAACATCAAGATTTCCTTAAAGGGCTCATATTTTACTAAACCCACTTTTATTAGTCTTTGGTTCATTTATTTGTGTATTTGGACCCTAATAGTTCATAAAGTTTGAATTTGAACCCTCCAGGTGTTGCAAAGCTATCTGTATATTCATTCCAGCAAAAATCAAGTGGATTTTGTCAAAATGTTTTAATTCCTGCTTAATTTGTTACATTTATAACTAGTTATGTCACGACATTTGCACATATAAGGTCAAGACTTCCGACGAATATTTCTCCAAGTACGACATAATTGTTTATCAGCAGCAGCGGTTGGAGTAAAAACTGAAAATATGTCCAAACTTCTAGCTGATTACCTAAAATGTTCAGTTGTTGCTTGAACGGGACAGAGCAGCACAGCCAACAACTTGGAGGGGGTGGGGCATGAAGTGGCTCATTTGCATTTAAAGGGCCAGTGCTCAAAATGATCTTTCTGGTGTCATTACTCAGAAATAGGGTTGAAGATGGACCTGTGGAGTTGAATTAATGAAGAATTCAGATGCAAATATAGCATTTACAGTTTATGTAGACCACAGGGAAATGTTTGAAAATGCATAATTCCATTTAAAAAAGCCAAATATCACTCCTTTAAGTGTTGGTAGTGGAAGTGTATTCTTTACATAATGTGGATTTGTCCATAACGCTGGTCTGGTCCGTTCTGATCCATCTTCCAAAGGTATCGGTTCTGACCTCCACCTACTGCAGGTCATGCACTGATTTAAACACCTGGATTTGATGTTTCAGGTGCAGCTTCATTACACGAACACATAATAGACATGAGTCAAATGGAGTGTGATGTCATAGCGTTCCCTCACATTTCTAGACTTTGGAAAGAGTTTCCACTTTTATGACCCTAGAACTGCATTTACATGTGGACGAGAAGCCCGAACGTAGAGAAAAAGATCTGTTTTGAAAATACCAGCATGAGTGTGGATGGAGCGTTGATCGATATTAAGCCTGGATCCTTTTTATCAAGCTGTCAAATGCAAATAAAAAGTCAAAAACGGGAAGAAATTTTAAGAAAAAAAGAGAATCACATCCTCACCACAGCTCTCTCTCCTCTTCACATGTATTTTATTAAACCACATTTTGCTGCTCTCCAGAGCCCTTCACTCTTACACACACATTTATGCGTGACACTGAGTTAAACCTTTATCTGTAATACTGCAATTAAAAGCAGCTGCTTACTAGTTACTCCTTTAGGACGTATAAATCTGACGCAGCGGAGCAGAGAGCGGTCAGGAGACATTACAGGTCAACAAGCTAATGGCAAAGGTGAAGAACAAAATGAAACTTAATAAAGCCACACATGAACACACAGCTCTTGTTCGTGGACAGGAAGGAAGGGGAAAAAAAAAAAGGGGGTGGGGGGTGGGGGGTGAGCTGGACTCAAATAATAATAAACCGAACAACCCCAATTCACCAGAAAAGACATGAAAAGATAACCACATTCCAGCTGTAATGAATCCACTACTGAATAATAAACCTGAATCAAGCTGTGAATAAATAATGACAAGGTTGATAACAGCGGCTGGTCTCGCCCACTGACCAGACCACATGGTCAAAATTACATTATTCCAGATGGATATCTTAATCGCTCCTCGCCTGGGTTTGAGTTTCCTTTGAACAGAGCTGCCACTGAGCGTAGAGGACCAGGGGGCGGGATGATTGACTGAAAGCCCGGCTCAGGGTTCACTGTTATTGCCAGTGACAAACTAATGGATTCCAATTTGTTAAACTTTGCTGAAAAATTCACCCCAGCTCTGGCTTTTTTTTTTTTTTTTTTTTTACTCAAGGGGAAGTCAAAGATCACGAGCAGCGATTGAGGAAAACACCTTATGCACCAATCGGAGTGGCTGGGAGCCGCCGAAGGGGCCCCCCGCTCATGCAGCGACGTGAACCCGTCCCTGATGTACACCGCGATAAGAACCATCTCAACAGACCGGGATCGCAGCCAATTCTGGTCTCATTAGCCACAGAGAACCCGGGGCTTCTGGCACGACGGCAGATACGGACGAGATGTTGAATGTAACCTGGCTGCACTTTAGAAACGACTAAACGGCTTAACAGAAATTTCTCATCGTTTTACTGCCTGCCTGTCTTTTTCTTTTTCTTTTTTTTAACAAGTTGACCTCCCCCTGTCTGCATTTACAAGGAGTAGTTTTTACATCTTTATATTCTCAGTTAATCTGCCCAGAATATATGTGCTTCTCTTTTTAATCATGTATGTTTTTGAAGTTGTGGTCAGTAATGGCTGCATTTGCTGTTTTTAAGAATCGTGTTTTCCTTCACTTTCATGCCATATTTAATGATCAAACTCATCGGTTTGGCCCTTGGGTCGACAACCTTTGTAATCTAAAGAGTCGTTTTAAGACAGAAATAGAAAAATAAAACTGTTTGGAGCCAAAAGATACCCTTTTTTTTTTTTTTTTTTTTTTTTTTTACATATTTAGAATTTACATTAAAACCAAACAACCAAAGGATTATATAAAAGAAAGTCCAACATTTGAAAAGGAGCAGGATGAAGTTTAATTTATAAACTCCCGCCCCCTTTCCCCATCCTTCAACCTACCCTAAAATTCCAACACAAATCATATCCAGGATAGACCGTTCATTTTGCAGCAGCATTTCACATTAAAGTAAACTCTGTCCTTTTCGTAGCAGTAATAGTGCACATATCAAAAACAAAAATAAACTATCTGTTCCGTAACAATAACGCACAAAAATAAACTGTCCATTTCTTAGCAGTAATATACTTATCAAAAATAAACGATATCCAATTCATAACAATACCCATATAAAAAACCCAAAAATAAACTCTGTCCATTTCATAACACTGATACCCATACAAAAAAATTAAAAATAAATAAATAAATAAACTCTGTCCATTTCATAACACTAATACCCATATAAAAAATTTAAAAAAAAATTAAAATAAACTCTGTCTATTTCATAACACTAATACCCATATAAAAAAATAAAAACTTGTCCATTTCATTACACTAATACACATTTAAAATATTTTAAAAAATAAAAATAAACTCTGTCCATTTCATAACACTACTACCCATATAAAAAATACAAAATAAAAATAAACTCTGTCCATTTCATAACACTAATACCCATATAAAAAATAAAAATGAATAAAAATAAACTCTGTCCATTTCATAACACTAATACCCATATAAAAAATTTTAAAATTAAAATAAACTCTGTCCATTTCATAACACTAATACCCATATTAAACATAAAAACTTGTCCATTTCATTACACTAATGCACATATAAAATATTTAAAAAATAAAAATAAACTCTGTCCATTTCATAACACTACTACCCATATAAAAAATACTAAATAAAAATAAACTCTGTCCATTTCATAACACTAATACCCATATAAAAATTTAGAAATAAAAATAAACTGTCCATTTCATAACACTAATACCCATATAAAAAATGTTAAAATAAAAATAAACTCTGTCCATTTCATAACACTAATACCCATATAAAAAATAAAAACCTGTCCATTTCATTACACTAATACCCATTTAAAATATTTAAAAAATAAAAATAAACTCTGTCCATTTCATAACACTAATACCCATACAAAAATACAAAATAAAAATAAACTCTATCCATTTCATAACACTAATACCCATATAAAAAACAAAAATAAATAAACATAAACTCTGTCCATTTCATAACACTAATACCCATATAAAAAAAATGAAAATAAACTCTGTCCATTTCATAACACTAATACCCATATAAAAAATAAAATAAATAAAAGTAAACTCTGTCCATTGCCACCCTTATATCTTTCCTCAAAGTGGTAACCGTTTAAGAAGCTCTTTAGGATTAGTTTGTACAGAATATGTGGAGAATAAATCAGAGTTTCAGTGCATTTGCAGAACCACAAAGAAATAACAGAAGTAAAGAAAACAGCGAAATTTGTCATTGTTTTCATTCAAAAGTCAACTGGTATGTCAAGGCTTTCTTTGCAATGAAGAATACAGATGAATACCTTCAGTATCATAAAATGAGAAAGTAATCTACTTTTACTACTACTACTACTACTACTATTATTATTATTATTATTATTATTATTATTATTATTATTATTATTATTTCTAAATTAAATCTTGAGAATAGTCTACAATTCTACAACTGCATACCATCAGACTCACTTTATAGATGTGACAATAATAGCAAAATGTGTAAAAAAAATAAATAAATAAATAAATAAATAAATAAAGTTTTAAATAAAATAAATTAAGAGTTATTCATTTCCTTATGGTTTTGGACATAGAGACACATTGTGCCACTGGAAAAGGACCCCAGACCCATATGTGGTCCCGGACCCACAGGCCGTTTACAGCAGAAAGTACGATCGTAAGTTGAGTCTCCAGTGTTCTGTAGACACAACACACACATTTAGCATCACTTCACCGCCTCCCAGTTCGTTTCTGAATTGATTTTAAAATTCTTTCATTTGTTTTTAAATGCCTCGGTGCCTGACCTGCTCCAGCCGTACACTCCGTCACGCTCTCTCAGATCAGCAGATCAGTCACTGTTAGTTGTTCCAAAGACACAGAGGAAGCTGAAGGTGACGGGGCTTTTTCAGTCGCTGCCCCTAAAACTGTGGAATGCACTACCTTTGCACATCAGACGAGCCGATTCAATTTCTGTTTTTAAATCCTCTCTTAAAAGTTAGAGTCTGGTTTTGACCAACTCTATATGTAACGTGTCATGAGATAACTTTTGTTACGATTTGGCGCTATATAAATAAAATTTGATTTGATCTTAAAACATGTTTTTTTTCTCTTTAGCTTTTAACTCAGTGTGAGAGGTTGGCTTTTATTGTC
This sequence comes from Sphaeramia orbicularis, assembly GCF_902148855.1. Lineage (NCBI taxonomy): Eukaryota > Metazoa > Chordata > Actinopteri > Kurtiformes > Apogonidae > Sphaeramia > Sphaeramia orbicularis. The sequence continues at coordinate 24,252,265 of NC_043959.1, read as the reverse complement.
TTAATGTATATTTACTATTATCATTTTTATCAATTCTTTTATGTATTTTATTTTTTATATCTGTGTACAGCATGTTGGCCAGCCGTGTTGTTTTTATGTTTTATTGTCGTTACTGAGAAAACATAACACAAATACAAACCCCTTCTCTCTTTCTCTTGAAGTCTTCTTCCTGCTCTCCTTTATTGTATTATCCTAGAACAGGGGTGTCAAACTCATTTTAGTTCAGGGGCCACATTCAGCTAAATTTGATCTGCAGTGGGCCGGACCAGTAAAAAAAATAACATAAAAATATATAAATAATGACAAATCCAAATTTTTGTCTTTGTTTTAGGGCACAGGTGTCAAACATGTGGCCCGGGGGCCAACTTCGGCCCGCCAAAGGGTCCAATCTGGCCCATTGGATGAATTTGTGAAATGCAAAAATTACACTGAAGATATTAACAATCAATGGTGTAGAAAATCATTTTAATTCAGTTCCCACATACTGACCAATTACATCTCAATTGGGTCAGACCAGTAAAATAGTATCATAATAGCCTATAAATAATGACAAAGGGCAGATTTTATCTTTGTTTTTGTGTAAAAAAAGGAAAATTACATGAAAATCTTTACATTAACGAACTATCCTTTGACTAAAAATGGGACTAAGCTGAAAAAAATATGAACATCCTGAAATATCTTAAGAGAAGTAAATGCGACTTTACAAATATTCTGCCTGTTACTAAATGTTTTGTGGATTTGTAATAATAGTGTCAGTTGTAATGCACATGTGTAAATGATAAACTGATAAACTGAGGAAGAATATTGTAAAAAAAAAAAAAAAAAATTACATTTGTTTTTCTTAAGACATTTCAAGTTATTCATGTTATTCAGATTTTTAAGGAAATGTTGTAGATGTAAAATTTATCGTAATGTGATTTTACTTTTTTCATTATTATTTTACTTGTCCGGCCCACTTGAGATCATGTTGGGGTAAATGTGGCCCCTGAACTAAAATGAGTTTGACACCACTGTTTTAGGGTAAAGAAGAAAAAAAAACATTAAATTATCAAATTACTTACTTTTAGAAACTATCCAAACAAAAAAGATGTGAATAACCTGGAAAAACTGAAATTTCTTGAGAAAAATAAGTGCAATTTTAACAATATTCTGCCTCAGTTTATCATTTCTACAAGTGCATTATGATCTACAAAGACACTAAACACTGAGTAACAGGCAGAAAATAGTTAAAATTGTGCTTAATTTTCTTTAGACATTTCAGGCTGTTCAGGTTATTCACATTTTATTGTTATGGGATAGTTTGTAAACGTAAATATTTTCATAATTAAATATAATTTTTTGCACTAAAACAAAAAAAGAAATTTGAAGTTATTAATTCAAGATTTTTGCTTAATTCAAGATTTTTTGCTAAATTTAAGATTTAGTTTTTTTTACTTAATTGAAGATTTTTTTTTTTTTTTTTTTGCTTAATTCAACATTTTTTCCTTAATTCAAGCTAATTTTTTTTTTTTTTGCTTAATTCAATTCAAGACTGTGGAATTTTTGACTTTGCAAAAACATCCAAAGGGCCGGACTGGACCCTTTGGCGGGCCGTATTTGGCCCCCGGGCCACATGTTTGACACCCCAGTCCTAGAATGTAAAGACCCTGACATATTAAACCGCTAGAGAAGTTTCTCCTTCCTTTAAGTAGACGATAACGTGGCTATTTAACCATTTAAAATCTCCAAAACAAACCTGATCATCACTCTGTGCATATATTTTAGATGTGTATTTATTGCTGTAGAGTGTGTTGTGAACTTGTTAAGCCATCGGTGAAAACAACTTTATTGATTCACATTGGTAAGTTAAAAGTACAATATATATGAAACGAGGTGTGTGTATTGGCAAGAATCTGGCGATACGATACAAATCACAATACTAGGATCACGATATCGTATATCACGATATATCATGATAATGTTACAAAGGAAATTTTTTGTTTCTTTCTTTTTTTTTTTTAAATGATTATTTCCTTGTAGCATTGAATTACACCAAAAATATGCACAAATACTAAACACATTCTTATTTGATCACAACTAGGGATGTAACGACATGAAAATTTCATATCATGTTTATTGTGACCAAAATTGTCACGGTTACCATTATTATCGCGGTATTATTGAAATTGTGCTCAAAATGTCCATAAAGTACTAATACACACACTGAAATGATTTAACCAAGTTGTATTTTGAAGAAAATAAATAAATAAATAAAATAATTGGCACAATGTACTTTCTGTTGGAAGAAACATTCAAATATTAACCCTTAGGGGTCTGAGCCTTTTTTGGCCGTTTTTCAGTACTTTTCATTTTGCCTTTATATACTATATAAACAAATGTTTACTATACTCATGTTTGGTATCTTTTTTTTTCAGCACAACTTCATCTGTATCATCTGCCTATTATTTTTTTCACTTTAACCTACTATATCAACATAAAAGGCCAGAAAACACAAAAAAAATATAAAATCCGATTTGAAAAATGTATGTACTTCATTGCATAAATAACACAAAGATGCTTAATGAACCATTTCAAAGACTTTAAAAGTGAAAACTGGTTCCAAATATTAGGTATAGAAAATTAAAATTGTAATAAATTAAAACTATACTCAAATATTTGACATAAAAGCATAGCTTTACATGTTTTTTTTTTCCCCCTAAAAGTGCGGTAATCAAACACGGTTATCATGATAATTAGAATTTAAACGGTAATACTAACCGTCTGCAATTTTACTGCGGTTTATCATTATACCACTTATCGTTACATCCCTAATCACAACAGGATCTAATGCTATATCACAAAATGTTCCTGTGTTAAAACTTAAATTCTGTTTTACAGACATTACAGTTTAAATGTTCATATTATATTAGTTCAGAACTAACATCAGAACATTATTTTTGTCCAGTCCCAACAAAGAAACTAACATTATTTAACCCTTTCATGCGCAGTGGTCACTCCAGTGGACAGTTATTCTACAGCTGTTCTCTTGTATATTCATGAATTTTTGTTGTTCTTTTCGTTGTTGTTGGGGTTTTTTTGTTTGTTTGTTTTTTAGACATATCTTTACTAAAGTTTTAAGACACTCCATATCTTTTCTGACATGAATTGGTATCATGATGTAGATCTCTCCTGAGCATAAACCCCCAGAATCACAAATCACAAATCCTCCCCATAGTTTTCACACAATTTATCAGTAAATACATGTTTCTGTGCATCAAAAATTAAATGTGTGGTGTCCAGCTGAGTGCACATTTTTGCCACTTTATGAAAAATAGGTTCATAAGAAATTGTTTACATTATTATTATTTTTTAATGTATTTTTTAATTTTTAAAATTATTTTTATTTTATTTATCCATCTTCTTTTTTTTTTTTTTTCAGAAGAAAATTTTCAATCGCATTTTTTTTTCATGCCTAAAGAGGAATAAAAACACTCAGGAAAAAATTTTGATTAAGGTTCTCATAATTCGTGCATGAAAGGGTTAATAAAAGAGTGTTAAATAAGAATAAATAAAATATAAACAAAAAAGAAAAACAAATGTACCTCCACAATATCTGCATTTGAATAAATACCTAAAAATATCAATACAGTACTTTTTAATATCAATACAGGATTTTGAAATGAAATATCGCGATATATTGCAGAACCAATATTTTCTTACAGCGCTATATGAAATGCATATAAAGTGAATAGAACAAACAGCAGGGGGAGAATCCAACATTCAATTAACATTTGGTCCACATGTACATCAATATTCTCATATACCCATATTCATTTTCTTCTTTGCAATAAAGTTTGAGGACATGCCCGTGGCTGCACGTTTTATTTATTTATTTATTTTTATTTTATTTTTTATTTCGAACATGCAAAGAAAATAAAACAAAACAAAGCAAATTAAGACATAAACAAAATAACATTTAAATGGACAGAATCTATCTTCAAGCACATACAAGTCTGAATTTCGCATGGTCGAAAAGGAGTAGGAAGAAGTATAAACACTGATATTACACAAACTCAAGCCATACAGTTAAAACATAAGTGAGCCATTTTAACCCATTTTCAGTGAAGATATCAAATGTACATCTCAGTTTAAATGTGATTCTCTCTATAACATATATACTGCAGCCAACATCAATCCGGTCATTTGTTGTAGGTATGCATCTTTACAGCCACTTTCTGCAGCTGTGTTGTTTTTAAAGTGCTTTATAACATGGAGAATCAGCGTTCAGTTTCTATGCTCCGTATATCTGGAACAAACTACCAGAAAATATCAAGTCTGCTGAGAGTCTGAGTTCTTTTAAGTCAAGGTTAAAGACTCATCTGTTCACTGCTGCCTTTGACTGAAAGGCTTTTGACTTTTTAAATTTTACATTCTCTTTTGAAACTCCTCTGCACTGCAACTCTTACTTTAATATATGTGGGTTTTTTTTGGTTTTTTTGGATTTTATGTGTTGTTTTCTTACTTGTTTTTAATCACCTTTTACATGTTTCTTTTATAATGTTTTAAATGTGTTTCTTTTTATTTCAATGTCCTGTGTGAAGCATCTTGAATTGCCTTGTTGCTGAAATGCGCTATACAAATAAACTTGCTTTGCCTGATAAATAAAGTTGACTTGACTCGACATAAAAGTGATTCTATATGGAATGTGGAAGATGTTTCATTTTATCATGATGAGCAGTAAATCCTTTATAATGTACCTGGGGTGTTTTCAAACATTATTAATATCAGATTATTTAAGAGATGTTCTGCAATCTATGATCATTCATTTATTCATTCATTAGTCACTCTCTTTAGGTGTTTTATGTAATTTGATATTAACTCTGATCCACGCACAAATACAGTAACAGTAATGGATGCTACCCGCTATAGGGCTGTGCAATTAATCGAAATTCAATTACAATTTCGATTATTACACGCAACGATTACAAAAATTATGAAATCGAGAAAAAACGATTATTAATTTTGAGTTGTTTTAATTCACGCGCACGCAAGCTACCATGAGCTGCTCTGCCCCGCCCCCCTCTAAGCTACAGCTGCCTACCTAGCGGTCTGGAAAAATAGCAGGAGAATCGCAGCAGAAGTGCTTGGTAAACAAAAAAGGCAAGTCAAATTCAATTGTATGGAATCACTTTGGGTTTGATGAAGAGCAAAAACCCATTACGTGCAAAAAGTGTTTCGTAGTTGTGTCCGCACCGACCGCTAACACAGCAAACCTTTTTAACTATCTAAAGTTTAACCACCACCACCTTTATCATAATCTTATGAAAAACTAAAACACATAAAAAAAACTCCGTCTACAACTTTGTCCGCAATGCAATCTTCAGTCTCCGAATCTCTTTACGCTGCAACTCCCGTATTAACCTAACTGAAACCTCACGGCACGCCTCGGAATTTACTATGTTTCATACTACACTGAACATACTTGAATTTATAATTTGCACTTTACGTGAGTTTTTTTTTTTATTGCTCCAGTTCTATGGCAAGTCTATAGCAGTTTAATTCCAGTGCACTACTTGTTTACAAAAGGAAACATACTTGAATTTACAGTATACTTATTTGCATTCAAAGATTTTTTTGTTTCGTACAAAAGTGAACATACTTTGTTTTAATGGTTAAAAGCTTTATTTATATTTAAAGAGTATATCTTACATTGTTTTGCAAGAAAAAAAATAAACAACTTTAAGGTTAACAAATAATCGTTTTTAATAATCGTGATTTCAATTATTGCTAAAATAATCGTGATTTTTTTTTTTTTTCTATAATCGAGCAGCCCTAACCCGCTATACAACAACCGAAGAAAAACAATCCATACAAACAGAACTGTGCAAAATAATGGCAAGCCCTTTATTCTATAGCAACAACAACACAATTTCTGTTATTGTCAGGTGATTATAAAAAAAATTACAACATAAAAATGAACACTATCTGCTGAACTTCTTTTAAATTTTAAAACACTGTGCCTTAAATTTGTAGCTGAACTGAAAACAGAAGCCAGAAAAAACTGAGGAGCGAAGGGAATAGCATACAACAAAGATCACCTGCTCCATAACTGAACTGAGGATGTTCTAAAGGTGACCTGGTTGTCTCCAACAGTAATGCTAGATTATATCAGACATTTCTCCAATGTGGAGGTTTGTAGTGGAGGAGGATGTACATAAAGTAAAATCCCTGTTCTATTTTTCCTCCTACTTACCCAACACTTAAATCAGCATAAAACTGTAGCATCCAATCACAAGAACCAAAGATTAACAACTGTATTCAAAATATTACACCTGTTCAGTGTGTAATTTAGAATAAAGACACAAAATAAAACAATCCTAAACTAAAATACTACATTATTATACTATATACTGTTCTGTAAATTATATTTAAAGAGCTGGTATCAGACATTCCTATGCATTTTGGATGTAATCTGTTTAGAGAAAAATGCTCAGTTTATACTAAATTTGGAGTGAATTTAGTGACATCTAGTGGTGAAGTTGCAGATTGCGACCAACTGAATGCCCCTCCCCTCACCCTGCTCTGCCACACTGCAAAAAAAACTGTATAAAAACAATCAAATTTAACTCATTATTGGCTTAAATGTCTTATTTAAAGTAAAATTATCTGCTAGTGCAGTAAAAAAAAATATTTTTTTTAATCTACGAGTTATTTATTTATTTATTGGTAATTAAGATTGTATTTAAATGATCTGATCCACTTTAGACTGAACTGATCTGAATGTGGAACCTGAACTAAAATTATTGTTAATATCTTCTGATTTTTGCATTTCATAAATTCATCCCAAACTGCAAAAATCTAAATCTTACCAAGTGTATTTTTCTCATTTCTAGTCAAAATATCTCATCACACTTAAAATAAGACAATCACCTAAAGAGGAACTTTTCAGTGAGATATAAGAACTACTTTTTAGACAATAGATCTCATTTCAAGAAATCTTACAAAGATCATTTTCATTTGTTCCATTGGCAGATTTTTTTTGTTTGAATTAAGCCAAAAAAAAAAAAAAATCTTGAATTAAGCAAAGAAAATCTGCCAATGGAACAAATGAAAACTAGAAGCACTCGGCGAGCGCAGACCTCCGCCAAGGCTGATCAGCGCCCCCCCCATGGGCCCCCCCACGCCAAGGAGGTTATGTTTTTGCCAGGGTTTGTTTGTTTGTCTGTCTGTCTGTCTGTTTGTCTGTCCGTTAGTGTGCAACATAACTCAAAAAGTTATGGACAGATTTTGATGAAATTTTCAGGGTTTGTTGGAAATGGGCCCCCCCGTGGGCCCCCCCACCCCCAATCACCACCAAAATTTAATCATTTCTTCCTTATCCCATTTCCAACAAACCCTGAAAATTTCATCAAAATCTGTCCATAACTTTTTGAGTTATGTTGCACACTAACGGACAGACAAACAAACAAACAAACCCTGGCAAAAACATAACCTCCTTGGCGTGGGGGGGGCCACTGATCAGCCTTGGCGGAGGTCTGCACTCTCCGAGTGCTTCTAGTTTTAAGTGTGATGAGATATTTTGACTAGAAATGAGAAAAAAAAATAAAATAAGTAAATAAATAAATAAAAAAATAAAGAAAGAAATGAGAAAAATACACTTGGTAAGATTTTGATTTTTGCAGTGCATGAGCTGGATTGGACCCTTTGGCGGGCTGGATTTGGTCCCCCAAGTTTGACACCCCTGGTCTAACAACTGAAAAAGGTATATGAAAGGATAAAGTGGGTAAATGTAAGATTCTTAGCTGCATATTAAGCCGTAATCTTTCTGAAAGTGGTAAATAGAGTTTGAACTTTCAGTCTGGGCCTGCTCTCTTCCTGCTGGCCTCTGGCTGCTCTCTGCAGTTCCTCCGACTCTGTCATCATTCCGACACACAATGGCAATTGCAAACTGCATTCCTCCAAGCCATACCTCATAGCTTGTTGGCATCACAGACAATGCTGTTTTCAGAGAAAGGGCCAAAAGGAAAAGCTTGGTGATTTTGTCCGGTTGTTGTTGTTGTTGTGAGTACAAGGGGGAGGGCAGAGGAAGGGTGCTGGTGAAGGAATGAAGGGGTGGATGCTGAGGAGTGGGAGACGGCGTACGGGGTGGGTTAGAAGGGAAAAAGGCAGAGCTGGTACTTTTGTAGGGTTGTGTTTGAACAGCTGTCCCTTCAGCGAGGGCGAGGGATGTCAGGAAGAGGCTGGCACCAGGAAGCCGAGGCTAACAGGAAACGGACAGATAGGCAGAGGTGGAGGACACCGCATCCCTATCTTTATCTCTGTTTAACTCCTATTTCACATCAAAATACCTCAATCTGGTGTCTGTTCTGTGACATGAAGCCAGAAAACCAGCTTTATCTTCTTTTATTGGAAACTGTCTAAAACACAGGTGTCAAACATGTCCAAATCCGGCCTGCCAAAGGGTCTAATCTGGTCTGTAGGATGAATTTGTGAAATGAAAAATTACACTGAAGAAATGATCAATCAATGGTGTAAAAATCATTTAAATTCAGGTTCCACATACAGACTAATAAGATGTCAGTCGGGTCAGACCAGTAAAATATTATCACAATAACCTATTAATAATGACAAGTGCAGATTTTATCTTTGTTTTAGTGTAAAAAAGTAAAATTACATGAAAATGTTTACAGGGTGGGGAAGCAAAATGTACAATATTTTGAGGCAGGGATTGAAAGACAGTGTATGACCAATTAGTTTATTGAAAGTCATGAGAATTTATTTGCCGCAAGAAAATTGACATAATAGAAAATGTTTTTATTCTATGTGTCCTCCTTCTTTCTCAATAACTGCCTTCACACGCTTCCTGAAACTTGCGCAAGTGTTCCTCAAATATTCGGGTGACAACTTCTCCCATTCTTCTTTAACAGTATCTTCCAGACTTTCTCCTAATAGTTTTGCTCATAGTCATTCTCTTCTTTCCATTATAAACAGTCTTTATGGACACTCCGACTATTTTTGAAATCTCCTTTGGTGTGACGAGTGCATTCAGCAAATCACACACTCTTTGACGTTTGCTTTCCTGATTACTCATATGGGCAAAAGTTTCTGAAAAGGTATGGATAATAGTGTTAGGTATGATTATGACATCAATATATGTTTGGTTTCAAAACAATTGACGTAGTGCCTGCTGAGAAAAAACAACTAAATGTTCATTGTAAATTTTGCTTCCCCATTAATATGTATATTAACAAACAAAATGTGAATAACCTGAATATGAACATCCTGAAATGTATTAAATGAAGCAAATGCAATTTTACCAATATTTTGTCTGCTACTAAATATTTTGTGTATTTGTAATTGTAATGTAAGTTGTAATGCACGTGTAAATTATAAATTGATAAACCGAGGCAGAATATTGTTAAAATTGCACTTCTTTTTCTTACGACATTTCAAGTTGTTCATGTTATTCAGATTTTTAAGCAAATATTATAGATGTAAACACTGTCATTATGTAATTTTACTTTTTTCATTGTTGTTATTTCACTGGTCCGGCCCACTCGAGATCATACTGGGGTGAATGTGGCCCCTGAACTAAAATGAGTCTAAAAGTACTCTAATTTCTGTAGTTACATAATTAGAATTTGTTCCACATTTCTAAACATTTCTTCACCAAAGTTGTGAAATATTCAAAAGGCAAAAACAGTGGGAGTATGTTAGGTCAAACCCAGCGAAGGAAAAAAAAAAAAAAAAGTCAAAGAAAGTCGAGAATACGCCGAGGTCAATGAAAACCAGACTCTAAATCTTGCAGCACATCCAAAAAAACACCCAAACAATAAAAGGCAATCAGGCGTGATTCTAATCCCACATCTGCTTGTGATAATCCACGCAGCTAGCCAAGCGTGCACCCTAACATCCCACCGCCTCCACCTCCATCTCATCCACACCCGATCACCTCCTCTTTTGTCCGCTGCACCCAAAACATTCCTTCACTTCTTAATTTACCACACAAAGTAAGCACGTCGCATGAAACTGTGTATTTGTAGAGCAGGGTTTTCTAATTGTCAGGTCAGGCATGACAGGAAGTACACATACATATAAGTAAATGTTCAGCACCACATCCCAAACCCAGACCACACTGAGAGGACTGGACCGGAGACCAGAAATAGGATTACACTGAGCAAAACATTTGGGCCGGACTTTTCTTCCTGTGTTTACTTTTGTTCCAGATCTAAATAATAAAAGGAAGCACATGGTTTCATCCAGCTTTTGGTGAGGAATTTTAGATATGCAGGGTGTCCACAAAGTCTCTTTACAATTGAAAAAATGATTACAAAAGCAATTGATGACATATTTTAATCAGATTTGTTCCACGTCAGGGGTAGGGCTGCACGATATTGGGAAAAACTGACATTGGGATTTTTTTTTTAACCCTGCGATATATACTGCAATATGAAAAAAATACTCAGTAGCATATAGGGATGTAAGAAAATATCGGTTCTGCAATATATCGCAATATTTCATTTCACGATACTGTATTGATATTAAAAAGTACTGTATTGATATTTTTAGGTATTTGTTCAAATGCAGATATGGCGGAGGTTCATTTTTGTTTTTTGGTTATTTTTTATTTATTTATTTTTATTTAACACTCCGGTATCTGGGTGCGCCTTTTAGGCACACTTTGCACTTTGTTGTAAAAAACTTCATATTATTTTTCACAATTTAAATAAGGTTAGAATTCAAAACTTGTTCATTTTTGCATGATCTTTAAAATTCTGGCCACCAAGTAAAATTTGCACACTGTAAACAAAAGAAAATTACCAGACTAGCATCTGTTTCCCAAGTGTGCCTAAAACGCACTATTTCTTCCATTTGATATGTATGATTAGGACTGACCTTGATTTACAAAAATAAAATCAAATTAGCGCAGAAAAATAAATCAATATATAATATTTAATAGTTTGATTTATAGGTGTGCATTTTACGCACACTTGGTGACAGATGCTAGTATTTTTGAACATTTGACCTAGCGCCAAAAATAAAAATGCAAATTAACCAATGTTGGAGTTAATCATTAACATATGCCAGGCTGCAAAAATCAAATAATATGTGATCCACTTTTTATGTAGTATATTGAATTTTTTTTTTTTTTTTGTTACAAACACAGCATTTAAAGGGTTAAAAAATGTGACAATTATTGAATATTTGGTATTTTTATTTGCGGCTCAAGTTGATGAAATAGAAAAAAGTGTAAAAGAATTAAAAACAAACTATATGAAAAATTTTTTGACATTATTCCACCAGTGTGCGAAAAAGGCACACTTGGTGCTTAGTAAGGGCCTTGCTGGACGGGATACCAGAAGGTTAACAATGCTTTATTAAATAATGGTTATTTGAAGCGTCCTAAAAGCACTTTGTGGCAGATTTTAAATCCGTTAGAAACTAGGAGAATGAGAAAGAGAAGACTTCCTGTCTACCTCACAGTTTCATTCTGCCAGCAGGCCTGGGTGTTAGTAGTGTAGGGGAGACTGGGGACAGTTGTAACACAGGTCAGTTGTAATTGTTGCAATTGCTCCAATCAGGAACAACTTAGGACTCGCCTAATTCACTCTGCACATGCTCAGTTTAGTCCTTACTCCACATAAGAAGTTGTTGTGCCGTGAGGCAGACACATCCAAATTTGTGAGTGAAAACATAATTGTGTGCTCAGTCATATTTTTTGCTCTAATTATTTTTGTGATTGCATAGTTTGCATTTAAAAGTTGTGTCAATTATATTTGTGAGATAAACAAAGATTTATGCAACTGTTTATCCACCTGTCCACAATTATCTAATATAAGATTATTATATCCTGTGTAGATCAGTGTTCTTATTTCATATATTTGCCAATATATCGGTTATTGGCCAATATCAGATATCGGCTTTTTTTAGCCCCCAATATCGGTATCGGCATCGGCCCCAAAAATCCCATATCGGTCGGGCTCTAATAGAAGCAATTGATATATTGACATCAGCACACACATAGACAGGATGGCATCAGCTGGATCAATGCAAGGGGCGGGGTTTGTTGTGCCTGCCATCATTTGTTAGCTTTGTTATGACTCCGTTTTACTGTTAACAATCAACCAAAACATCTGAAAATAAGACAAATAGTGTATCATTTCAACATAAACTTAAACCAAGATGAATTGCGTGATTTTCCCTAAACTCTAATAAATTCGTCACAACAGTATCTATGGCTCTAGTTCTACACCTGCTGTCATAAAGCTCTACATTACGATCAGCTGTTCCCCAGTAAATCCTGTCTGGAGCGTCAGTGTTTTATCTCCCTATTAGAGGCGATGACAACTCCTGTAAACAACACAACTGCTCCGGCAATCACTTCCCCATTTCAGTAAATACCAGTTAGTAAATAACTTATCGTCATTGTCAAGAGGCAACAAAACTATATCTAGCGACAGAAACAGCCTGAAAATGTGGAGGTTAGAATGGAAGGACAGAGCGCATAAACACTGTAAGCCTGGACTTTGTATTTACTAAAATGCTTTAATTACGATGTACTTAAATGATTTAAGTTTTATTACATTACTATAAAATGTTAAGTATATTCTACTAATTTCTAGACAGAGTTGAAAGTACGAAAAAGGTTAAGTTGAATGGATTTAAATCACTGAGTTTTAGTCATGACCACACCTTTTTATCTCTGCATTGCATTGTGGGTATTGGGCATGTTGTTGAAAATGTGTTCTTTTTCTGTGCAGGGGTTCAGTGGGGTTGTGGTGTTAGTGTTCATTTGGACTTAATGTGTGTATGGCAATGTTTATTGGCCTTTTTGTGTTTGTTTTTGTATTTTTGTAGAGTTGCACCATGAATGAGAGCCATAGGAAGAACAATGGCTTTCCTGTTCAGCTAGGATTGTTCTTATTTAATGTAAATTTTTATGCCTTGCCAAATTAAAAGCACTCCCTGTACTGGCAAATTACATTCAGCTAACTTCCTGTCTAACTTCCATCCACACTACAATATATTAAGTTGAATAATTATACAAAGCAATTTATATTGCAGAAGATTTTAATTTAAATCAGCTTGGAATTGAGTAAAATGAACTGATGATATTAAGTCTAATGATTAGGGGTGTTCGAAAACAGCGGTTCTGTAATATATCGTGATATTTCATTTCACAATATTGTATTGATATTAAAAAGTACTGTATCAATATTTTTAGGTATTTATTCAAATGCAGATATGGCGGAGGGTCATTTTCGTTTTTTGGTTTTCTTTATTGTTTATATCTTATTTATTATTATTTAACACAGTTTTATTAAATAATGGTTATTTGAAGCATCCTAAAAGCACTTTTTACTGTCTGAGAGGCAGATGTTAGTTTCTTTGGAAACTAGGAGAATTAGAACAATTTTGTGATATAACATTAGATATTGTTCCAATCAAATAAAAATGTGTTTAGTATTTGTGCAGATTTCTGGTGTAATTCAATTATTCCAGGAAATAATCTTTAAAAAAAAAAAAAAAAAGAATAGGACCAATGGCCCTGTAGCTTACCGGCCAAATTAAAAGCTTTGGGAAATGTATCCAGATGCCATTTATTATCACCCAGTTATGTGTATTTATTATATTACAGAAATAGCCCATGTTTTGGTCATATTCCAAACAGATCTGTAAAAAATTCAAATTCCAACTTGATATCATTGATACTGATTTATTGGATCAATCCACTTCCCATCTCTTATAATGGGAACATTTTTCAAAGTCGCACCAAATCAAGAATCAGATCCGGATCGAAATAATTTCAATACCTTGTGTTGACATCATCATAAAGAAGCTGTATACCAAGTTTGAAGTCAATCAGAACTGTAGTTTTGGAGAAAAAGACGACTGAAATTTTTGTAACAGACGACAGACGACGATGACAGACAACGATGACAGACAACGATGACAGACGACAACAACAGACGACGACAACAGATGCCGCATGACGACAATAGCTTACAGCCTGTTGGCCGGTAAGCTAACAAAGAAACAAACAAAAAAATTGCCTTTTTAACAGTATCATGATATATCGGGATATATCATATCGTGATCATAGTATTGTGATTTGTATCATATTGCCAGATTCTTGCCAATACACACCCCTACTAATGATTATACAAAGCAATTGACATTTCAACAAATTTTAAGTTTAATTAACTTGGCATTTAGTGTGTTGTACTTAAAATAGCAATTCCATTCAAATCAAGCATTTAAGTTTAATACACTCACGTTGTCATTACTCGTTTCTTACATTTTTTTAGGCAACTGTTTTCCTCAAATTTTTTAAAGTAAACTCAACTTTTCTGGTCTTACAGTGAAGAGCTGATGCTACTGAAATGGTGTTCTGTGTTTCCTCCATGGATTGGTCTGATCCAGCGGCATTTCAGAACATTATAGACGGTAGCTTTGCAAGTCATAGCCCGACTCTTCTGTACGGTTAACCTCGACATTCCTATCGAATCACCGGTGATCCAGTCAAAAACATAAAGGATTCTACAGGGGTTGGACAAAATAATGGAAACACCTAACATTGTGGCATCATAGAAGGTGTTTCCATTATTTTGTCCAACCCCTGTATAATAAAACCTGTGTCAAAGCTCACTTGGGGACCCATACCTACACATTCTGGACATGTCCTCAGATCAGACCTTTCTGGGATGATATATTTGCCGCTGTGAACACCGTTTTCAACCAGACATTTTCTAAAGATTTAAAGTTTGCTACTTTAGGTGTAATCCCAGAAAGTTTAGAGGGAAATAACCACAAATACCTCTTGCGAATTTTACTAACAGCAGTCATTACGTGCGTCACTATCAAGTGGTTGAAATCTGCACCTCCCACACATAACATTTGGATTGAGAACGTGAGGGAAATCTATCAGATGGAACAAATTACATATGTACTTAGAATTCAGGGAGAGATATTTACAAAGAGATGGAGTCCCATGATTAAGCTTTTAATGCAATAAGCATTCAGAAGTGGTCGTATACCACTGTTGTTAGTATATGTTATATTAACTCTTAATCAGCCCTAAGCATTGTAACGAGTTGATAATATTATTTATCTTGCTGTTGTTGTTTAGCTGTTGTGTTTTTTTTCTCTTTTTTATGTTTAATAGGTTTGTAGGTCTGTTGTATAATTTGTTTTTTGTTTTTGTATTGTGTCTGTGTGGTTCCTTATGTCTAAGTACATGTTTATGTGAATGTATAATTTAAAATAATGAAAAAATAAATTAAAAAAAAAAAAAGAAAAAGAAATGGTCATGTACATGTATGATTTTTGTCATTTATGTTTTGTTTGTGATTTGTTGTGGTCGATGTCTACGGCAAACATCTATTTTTTCTTTTCTTTTTTTTTGTCATGTGTGCCAGACAAGGTTATAATAGTTTTGTATTTTTAATTATAGTTTAGTTTTTATTAGTTTTGACTTTTTTTTCTCTAATTCAGTTCGTTTTAATTAGTTTTTAGAGCAGGTTTGCTACTTTTTATTAGTTATCGTTTTTTTCTGAATGCTTAGTTTTAGTATTAGTTTTAGTTATTTCATATATTTTATCTTCCTCACCATCCTATTCAAAGAAATTAGTGAGGCGCGGATATGGGTTACCCTGGACACTTTATTTTGGGGTTGGGTTAGGGCGGCTCATTGACTGAGCAGAGACACAAACACATGTACAGTACAATGTATAAGTTCCCTATAGCAGGTTGGGGAGGGTGCGATCCATACACAACATCACTTATGTGAAAACAATGTTAAGATGTGCAAAGTGTGAGAGGAGATGCACAAAGCAGCCAGCAGTAAACCAGATAGAAACATATATAAACCAGCTAACCAGCAGTAAACCGCATACAAACATATATAAACCATATAGAAACTTATATAAACCACTTATAAACATATATAACCCAGTCCATCATCAGTAAACCACACACCTTAGCAGATATCTCATATCTTAATCATCTCCAGTTCCATTATTAGCCAACTTTGCTTCAGTTCAGTTTAGCTAGCTGTAGCTAGTAACACGTTTTTTAGCATTCTAACAGGTTCCATACCTCTGTAATTGGATTAGTTTTCATCCTCCTCTTCTAAACTGTGCAGTTCAGGCCTTGGAAGGCCTTTTCATGGTGATAAACTCTCCAGTTTTTACCTGGATGGTAGTTCTGTCTGACTCTGTCTTTTAGCTCTGCTCTGTCACTCACGCACACACAGTGAGCAAAAAAAAAAAAAAAACCCGACCCCACTCGTCACTAAAGTAAATCCCAGACAGGACTGTGCTGCTGTGTCCCAGCTTTAGTCTGTATGTTCCAGGTAGAGTGGGGACCAGAAGACGACTGGAAACCACAGAGACCAGACATGACAGACTGTGAAGTGTTGTATGGTGCTGCTAGCTAAAACTGCTGGAGCGAAATAAGTCAATTTGATATCAATCTGACATTGACAAAGACGAAAACGAAGGAAATTTTATCCATAATTTTTATACATTTTAGTTAGTTTTGTAAGCTCACAATACAGTTTCAGTTAGTTATCGTTTTTTCTTTTAATTAGAGTTTTTATTTATTTCAGTTAATGAAAATGTTTTTTCAATTTTAGTTTTCGTCATTTCGTTCACTTTTGTCAACGATTACAACCTTGGGGATGTTTCATTGGATATGTAAAATGTCTTACATATTTGTATGAGCAAAAACTAAATAAAAATTAAGGTTAAAAAAAAAACAAAAACTTTATCAATATGTACAAAACCTTGTCAGAAGGTTTAGCTTCACCACAACTGAGTTGCTAAGGTTAAATCCACCAAAATGTTATTCGTGAATCACCTGGATAGTGTTCGAAGCTAATGGGACTTCCTACCTGTTTGGAGTCATGAGGTCACATGACTGATCCAATATGATTAATTGCATACCCGTTTAAAACTGGGTAAAAAAAAAAAAAAAAGTTTCAGCTACATTTAACCTGATTATATATTAGCCACGTGCTAAAAGCTAATTTTCCAAAACTAGTTTATTACCTCTCAAATGAGGTGTCATTGATTAATTTGCTCCTAGTGGTTCTGCAGTTCTAAGCTTTGGAACTTGGAAATTAACACAAATTAGGAAGGAAGGACCACATTAAACAGGACCTGAAATGCTAAATTATATTGCTGTGGTTTATTTTCTTTGTACTTGGGATAATATATGTCACTGCAATTAGCCTTATTATTCAGTTGAGTAATTCACTTAAGTGTAGCTGCTGCAGTAAACAGAGAAGGAACCAGAATAAATGACGACGACAAGAAAAAGAAAATAAACAGGATCCTTCATTTCCAGGGTTGTTTGTACTGGTAAGTTAGCTAACTGTGTATTCATGTACTGGTGAACAGGCTAACACCACAGATGACCCAACCCACTGAGGTCATTGGCTAACCCTCATTCAAGATGGCTGCCCCCTGCTGGTGAGAAAGTGGAGAACAATCAAGTTTTCTGATAAATCCAAGTAAACAACAGGTTTAATTAGTGTCAAATATTAACTGAAGTACAAAGAAAATAAATCATAATAAAATTGTCCAGTGCAATTTGTGGATTTGCAATTTGTTTATTTTCAATATTTATTACAAATCACTGTGTTACGGTTTTTTAATTGTTTTCATACTGCTTTTATTAGACTTTTATACTGCTTATATCTCCGACTTCTGTTTTGATTGTATATTTTAATCTTATATTTGCACTCCAAGAGACGTCGACATAATAATTCCAATTTACCTGAATGTATACAAATGGCAAATAAAACTATCTTTATGTCTAATTTCTACTTTAAATTCACATTCAATTGCATGATCTCTACTACTACAACTACTACTACTACTACTACTAATAATAATAATAATACATTTTATTTATAGGCGCCTTTCTTGGCACTCAAGGACACCGTACAGTAAAACAGGAGAGGATAAAACAAGCAATAAAACAGAGTAAAAAATAAAAGGCAGGTTAAAAAATTGGACAATGCAATTGTGTTCACAAAGAGAAAGCGGTCATAAACAGATGGGTTTTGAGTTCGGATTTGAAAAGAGGGAATGAGGTGATATTTCTGAGCTCCGGTGGCAACTACACTGTAAAAAAAAAAAAAAAAAATCCTGTTGTTTTTACGGAAAAAAAACTGGCAGCTGTGGTTACTAGAACAATACTGTAAAAAACACATCAAACCGTAAGCATATTCACGGAGTAACATGTAGATTTACCATTTTAAACATGTATATTTAACATTGGATTTCGGTGATATTTATATGTTTAAAATGTTAAATATACTTTTTTAAATTATTTTTTTAAAAAAAGCATGAAAATAGGCTGTTATTTCAACATTACGGTCTTGCAATTTAAATGGAACCACACTGTTTTTCAATTTACAGTTTTGTTTTCTCAAAATAATAGAAATACATAATTTCTACATACAAATGTAGGTTTGGTAACGCACTATTCCTGTAAAAACTACAGCTATATTTGATTTAATCATGAACACAAAAATCTTTTCAAATAAACAACTTTGCATTGTATTTTCACTTATAGTTTTTTTTTTATGTTGCAATTTTAAAGCTTTTTGGTGTTAATTCTACGGTCATTTTTTACAGTGTACTACTACTACCACTACTGTGTGCTGTCTCCATCTTCTACCTTCATGTCCTCCTTCATCACATTCATGAATCTCTTTGTTCTTCTATTTTGGCAGAGAACATCTTCATTATACTTTACCTTTATCTTTGTTGTTTTGGCAGGGTTCAAATAAACCTACATATTTATTTTTCATTCTCTTTTCTTCAGATCCAACTACAAAATACAGCGAATATGTGCACAGCCTTAAAAGACACACAAAAACTGAACTAAATGTGTTATAAAGGGTAAAGTCACTATGTAGTTTGACCTCTGACCCCATGATATGAAGCAGAACAAACAATTAGAAACATCTGATGTATGTTGAATGAAACCTGGTATAAAACATCAGAAAATGAATCCAATAAATCTCATATTGTCAGAACTAAAGGGTTAAAGACATGTTCAGTGCAAAGGGTGGTCAGACTAAATACAACCGCTTTGGTTTATAGAAGCTGTTTTTAACCTGAAACTGTAGTTTTTGCTGCTGTTCATACTTCACATAAATCAGATTGGATCTAAATACAGACTGATAAATGCATATGTGTGGACATTAGAACTTTACTAAACCAACAAACCTAATGTTGGACCAGGACTTTTCCACTGTACCTAGACAACAAAGGCTTATCTTTTTTCTGTGAAATGGATGTTAACACACAACTGGCATTTATGATCTGAGTGAGTAATTGCCAGTGATTAACGCGCTGTCTGCACTTAGTCTATTTCTATTCAGTATTGGGTTGAGCAATGGACAGAGAAATGTTTTTGCGGAACATGAAAATGTCACAGTGAGCTTCTTGGGATATAAAATGTCATTACGTCATAATTTTATCCTGTTGGTACCGTGGGTAAAATTTTGCCGCAATTTTTCTTGAGAGAAAAGGACATGTGTGTTCAGGGTTCCTTCAGGTTTCTACAAGGTACATTTAAGACCTTTTTAAGTCTACTTAAACAGAATCTAATGCCCATTTCACGGCCATACTGCCAAAAATTAGGAAAATATATTTATTTACTCCGACGCCTTGATTCCTGAGTTTCTGAGTTGAAGTGACAGCTGCACTTGTGTTGAAATGAGTGTTCTGTGCAGTGGATTTGGCAGAAATGGAGGAACAGGGTGTGTGTGTGTGAGGGGGCAGCGATGGCCTAGATGGCTGGAGAGTGGACTTGTGACCTAAGGGTTGCCAGTTCGATTCCCTGCAGAGAGTTGTTGGCTGATGTGCCCTTGAGCAAGGCACTTAACCCCCCATTTTTGCTCCCTGGGCACCTGAAATGGCGACCCCACTGCTCCTAGCATGCAGTGTGTGTGATGCATGATCTAGTGACGGGTTAAAGGCAGAAGACGAATTTCGGTATTCTATTCTATTCTATTCTTTAAAAAAAAACAAAAAAACAGGGTGTGTAATATTCTGGCAGGTGTAAAAGTGATGCTCATAGCACAACGGGACTGTCCCCATTGAGAAACACTCTAATGCCCCTTTTCCACCTCACCTTTCCAGCACGACTTGACTCGACCCTACACAGTTTTAACGCTTTTCCACTGGAGGTTGTTCCTGGTAATCGTATTTTTTTTTTCGTACCACCTCCGGCGAGGTTCTATCCAGGCTGAGTCGGCACTGAGAATTTCAAGTGCCGGCCACTGATTGGTCAGAGGGAGTGTCGTCACACGCGCTGGTCGTCAGCTTCATAGTTCGGTATGGCTTTCATAACTCTCCTCTGCTTTTCTCACCACTTGTGTCCGTTTCTGACTCTCTCGTTTCACCTTTTCTGTGATAAAAAGCCACAGACAGAGCAACAAGTACAGCAGCGTTACTGTTCATTGTTCACCAAGTGAGACTTATATCGCCTAAAAACGACGTCACGACAGTTTCGACTCCGCTGACCACACCCATCTCATTCACGCTGAGGTGATACCAATTGCAGTGGAAAAGCGACGGCACTGTACCAAACTGTGTAGAGTCGAGTCGAGCCGAGCTGGTACCATGAAGTGGAAAAGGGCCAAAAGAGTCCAACAATGTATTGAGAATTAGCACAACAACATTTTTGTTGCATGGCTCGCTGCCTAATACACTAGTTCTGTGATCATTTCTCATCGAGGGTGGCAAAGTTATCAATAATTGGTTCCTAATTTCAATATAAATTAAGTTGGAACAGGCTGAACTGAATCAACTAACGTTACTTTCTTTGCAGCTTGGACATTTAACAGACACATTTTAACACAGTGCAGTGAACAAGTTTATGGCAACACAACTTAAGACCTACCAGATTAAATTTAATACCTTTTTAGGGCTGCACGATTAATCGATTTTAAATTGAAATCGGATTATTTAAGTAGGACAATGTTTGAAAAACAGTGCCGCGTGCCTCTGGGCTACCGTAGGCTCCTCCTCCTAACTGTGAGAGTGGTCTCCACAGTCTTTGGTCTCCACACACCAGTAATAAAATGACATTTGTTTAAGAGAGTGAGAAGTTCATGACTAAAAATAGCAAGAGCAAGTCAGTTGTGCGGAATTGGTACAGCTTCGAAGTTTCTGATGAACACCAAACCATTCCTCACTGCAAACTCTGCCTGAAGGTGGTACAAACTACTTATTTCAGCTCCTCAAACACCAACACATGTCAGAGTGGGAGCAGTGCGTTGCATTGCAGGCTGCACACGAAAACGGCAAGCCAGCTAAAGGCGGCCATACACTGTGCGATTTTAGAGACGATTTCTCACTCGTGCAACTATTTCTGGGATCGGGCCCGATGTGCCTCTAATTGTGTGTCGTGCTTCGTGTAGTGTACATGGGATAAGGAGGAACGATTAGCACCTCACGGCCAGCAATTGTGTGTTCGCAAGGAAAACGGAGCTGTTTGAAATCCTGCTCGCTCCTTGTGAGGGTATCGCACTGTCAAAGCAGTGCCACGAGCCGATGTGCCTCAAATTCTCACACTGTGCATGCGTGAATACAATAGTAGCCAGCTACTGTAAGCTAATTCTAAGCTTACAGTAGCTGACTATTGGCCTAGTGCAGTTTAGCTTTTGCAGCTTACCTCTAGTTCCCTTTGCTGTAGGACTGACAGCCCATACTGTCCACATCTGAACAACCAATTCCTGCACCAAACACGTCATCGTCTTTTCTTCTTTTTTGATTCCCCGCAGATAATGGCACATATTGCCAAAGCAGCTCGTTGGTTTTTGTTTAGCACTACCATTTCATAACTCATGCTAATACACAATCGTCTATGCACTTTCGGATTCCTTGGTATTTTAACGTTGTATTTCCGGATACAACACTGGAACGTGTGGTGCGTCCTCTGGTGTATGGTCCTACAGTGTGAGAAGTCAGGTCGCATACGAGCATCGGTCCGTACAGTGTGAGACCATGAATCGTGAGCCTGACTTTACGATTGATTCGCACAGTTTGAGATGGAGCTGCGTGCAACGATCGAAATAATCGCACAGTGTATGGCCGCCTTAAAACGCCACCACCACTAACCCAAAAAAATCGAGTTTTTAGAGGAAAAAAAAAATCGGGATTTTATTTTTGGCCAAAATCGTGCAGACTTATACCTTTTAAAGACTTTTTTTGAGGTATTAAATACAGATTTGTAAATTCAAGACTTTTTAAGACCTCATGCGAACCCTGGTTTTCCAGTGAGCATGAACTTTGACCTTCAAAATCTCACTGAATTGAATAATCTTTAATGTCCCTGAAGGGCAATTTGATTTGCAACAGAAGTGTACATATCTCACATATCACCAAAACAATCAATCTCATGAAGTACAATAAATACAATAAATACAGTAAATAAATAAGTCATCATAGTTAACGGTGCATTGTTCCCAACAAGCTCGTCTACCGGCTATTTAACCACAACGGCAGATGGGTTAAATGATTTAAGATATCGGTTTGATTTGGCTCTGCAGGGGAAAGCGTCCCTTCTCTTAGATCAGTGTTTTCTAACCTTTTTTGGCTCGTGACCCCATTTTAACATCACAAATTTCTGGCGACCCCAGACATTCAAAACTGAGACTTTTTTTTGGCTAAAATTCATTTGTTTTGTTTCATGTAATAGTTTGCTATACAATGTTGCAAATACAGGTTAATTTTAGAGGACATAATTAGTCGATATAATGTATATTATTCTGGACGGAGGCAGAAAAGCCAGGTGTAGATTACTGCACAAAGTGAGGATTTTATTTTCCTTGGTCAGGATATGTACAGTCAGTCCAGCTTGGATTTACAAGGTTGACAATTAATACTGAACAAACAAGAACTCAAACTATGAATTATGAAAGAGCTGCAGCATCTGAAACTGACCATAATGAACATTTGAAAGATAAACAGAACCAAAGTGCTTCAGTTTCAGCTTCAGAGTTTGTCTGTTATGGGATGGGATTGTTTCTCTCAACTCAACATATATTTTTTATTAGTAAGTTGTTTTTGTAGTTTTTTTTCTATCAATTAAATTTCAGGCGACCCCATTTGAATTCCAGGCGACCCCATGTAGGGTCCTGACCCCAAGGTTGAAAACCACTGTCTTAGATGAAGATTAGTTCATGCTTTGGTCCAAGTAGATGTTAATATGCTTTTTAGAAGAAATCCTTCAAAGCATTCCGGAGATATCACACTCATGTTTAACTGGACGGATGGATGTACATGTTCGTGTCAGCGTGGAGCTCGGTCTGATCCACAGGTGTGTGAGCTGACAGTAAGCCTCGGTAGATGGCGGCGAACGGGGCTCAGGTCGTGTCAGAACCAGGCCCGTGTGTGTGTGTATGTGTGTGTGACTCTAATTGGAAACCTGATGGAAAAGCGCTGTGAAAGCACCTGTCTATCCCCCTTCACTCTGCTGTCTTTTCATTCTGCTAACTTCTGTCCATTCTTATCCCTCTCAACAGTTCGACGCGTACCGCTCACGTCAACACGGATCAAGAGAAGGAGTCGGTGTGAAGATGAATGAGCTGCTAAAAGGTTAGGTACAGTCCACGAGGAAAACAGGTTTACACATGCATAGAAATACCAACAGCTATTTAGTCTCAGTCACCCTCGCTCCTTAACAAACACGGAAAAGTCTGTGAAATAAATGAAAAGCTGTTATATTTACTGAGCATTTAAAGATGACGACTGTTAGTTGTGCCTATTGAACGACGGAAATTAACTACGTGCATGGTTCTCCCTACCAGGACCTGTAGCGCATTAGTGTTACTGTTCCTCTCTCAACTTGCAATTAAAAATCCAACGTAATTTAAAAATAAATAAATAAATAAATAAAATCATTATGACATGTTGTATATGCGAAGGAACCGAAACTGTGTTTTATTTTTGTCATAAATGGCATAACCTTCCATTCATGTCTCTCCAAACTCTTGCTTTATATTTGGATATATTTTTTTTTGTGTCATATAAAAAACTCAATAAAGATATTAAACAGAAAAAAGAAATACAGTAGGAATAAATAAGTAGTATGTCCTCCTGAGACCCAGGAAAGTAAAGGTTTTGGCTTTTTTTTTTTTTTTTTTTTTTACATTCAATAATTGCCTTGATTGGATACAACAGTTTTTTCAGACATTTTTTTTATATATATATATGGAATATCATTTGCAGTGGACATCATTTTGGTTTATTGTTTTTTTTTTGTTTGTTTTTTTTTCTAAGTAAAGCTGTGTAACTCTCGACCCCTACAGACACAAATGCATTGCTGGGTTTCAGGAGGATAAAGAATAAGCCATAAAAGAATATAAAGTGTACATATAAATCTGTTTACAATCGTAGCGGTAGTGCAATCAGTAACGGTTATGAGGTGAGAAGGTGCATAATGAATGAAAAAAAAACAGCAGCAGATATAACAGTAACAGCAGCAAATATGGCAAGAGTGCAATATTTGTAACAAAGGGCAATAGAAAGTCAGCAGCGATGTAAGAATATCACAGAATGTAAGACTGCTGAGGTGGAGTCTTTGTGTAAATGTGGGGATATGGGGGTGTGGGGGTGGGGGGGGTCATCCTGACAGTCTGATGGACAAAGCTATTCATTTTAATACTCATGTTTACAGAGATCACAGCAACGACACATACAGCCTCATACATGTTCACTGAAACGTGCCGTGAACACATGAATGCAGCAGCAAAATGAAACCTAAATATACACGTATTTCCTGAACCGTTTAGTCCACATGAGGGTCGTGAGTAGGGGTAGGGGTGTGTGTTGGCAAGAATCTGGCGATACAAAACAAATCACAACACTAGGATCACAATACGATATATCGTAATATATCACGATACTGTTAACAAGGTGATATTTTTTGTTTTGTTTCTTTTTTTAAAAGATTATTTCCTGGAAAAACTTATAGTGCAGCATTTGGATAAATAAAGTTTTAACATGTGGTTTTACCAGTACAAAAAAAGCACACAAATAAATAAATAAATAATGTTTTGCAGACATTACAGTTTAAGATCCTTCTTAAATGTTTGTATTCTGTTGCGAAAAGAATACATAGTGTTCAGTCTCTGAATCATTCAACATCGCAACATTATTTTTGTGCATTCCCAATAAAAAAAAACAAAATTTTGCCTCTTTCAGACAGTAAAAAGTGCTTTTAGGATGCTTGAATTATCCATTATTTAACAAAACAGCGTTATCAATATCAAAAAACTACATTTATGACCTGCAATATCACGATACTACTTTTATAGTACACAAACAACAGAACAAAATACTCGTGTGAATATAGAAAAAAAAAGACCTTGAAAAACAAAAAACAAAAATGAACCCCCACCATGTCTGCATTTGCATAAATTCCAAAAAATATCAATACAGTACTTTTTAATATCAATACAGTATCATGAAGTGAAATATCGCGACATATTGCGTTACCAATACTTTCTTACACCCCTGGTCGTGACGGTTCCAGAGCCTATTCCGACCACCAGTGGGCGAAGGTGGGGTACACCCTGGATGTGTCACCGGTTCATCACAAGTTTGACACATACAAATGAACAACAGTTCACACATTCTGACATTCACACCCACTCAGACACTGGGAGAAAATACAAAGTCCACACAGAAAAGCCAGGACCATCTTGCTGTGAGGTGAAAGAGTTAACGACAGCACCACCACGTCGCCCACGAATCCAAAAGTAAAATACTGGCAGGAGTTTTGCTCCACGATGACTGCTCAATAATACTTCGAAATTTGCATATATATATATATATATATATATATATATATATATATATATATATATATATATATATATATATATATGTCTGCATCGGCTTCCTGTCGCTCAGAGAATAGACTTTAAAACAGCTCTGCTGGTCTGTAAGTCTCTTCATGGTCTAGCACCAAAGTACATCTGTGACATGTTGGTCCCATATGAACCCTCTCGGACTCTGAGAACCTCACAGACTGGACTAAACAGGGTAAAGCTGTGTTTCAGTTCCATGCAGCTAAACTCTGGAACAGTGAGACAGGCCTGTACTGTGACACTCTTTATGTCCAGGCTGAAAACGGCTCTGTTCAACTGTGCATAGAACAACTGAAAGGGTTCTATCTGCACTCTGACCTTTTACTTGATTTTAATTGATTATTATTTATGTTTTACTGATCATGTTTTAATTAATTAATTAATTAATTAATTAATTAATTAATTAATTAATTAATTAATTAATTAATTGTGTGTTTTTAACCTGTCTCTTTTCCATTTTTGTACAGCACTGTCCATTGCCCTGTGTATGAATTGTGCTATACAAATAAATTTGCCTTGCCTATTTTGGCTGAAAGCGTAATTGTTCTTTACATTAATTGCTAATTCCAGTAATTCCATTGCTTTGGTACATGTCGCTCAATTCAACTTCAGCTCAGACTGGAAACTGATAGTGGCCACAGTCAGTCAATCAATCAATCAATGTTGGGAAACCCAAAAAAAGACATACTACTACTACTACTACTACTACTACTACTACTACTAGTACTACTACTACTACTACTAGTACTACTACTTTGTGCTGCTTCTTTTATGTGTCTCCACATCAGACCATCTGCTTTCATCTGACTCATGCATCTTCTACCTTCATGTCCTCCTTCACCACATCCACAAATCTCCTCTTTGCTCATCATCTTCCCACCAATGTATACCTCTGCACATGTCTCAACCATCTCAATCTGGACTTTCTCACTTTATCCTCAAAACATCGAGAGAGAGAAAAAAAAAAAGAAATCTAAATAAAATCTAAATCAATCTACATGGAGCCCCAAGACTGACACTAAATGTAGCCTAACCATGTTTCCCTGTCATTTACAGATCATTCACTACTGTTTAACCAGCGTCATTTGGTTCTAAGTATTTTTTTATATATTAGACAAACCAAGGTTATAATAGTTTTGGATTTTTCATTATAGTTTAGTTTTATTTACTTCTGACTTCTTTTTTTTCTCTAATTCTATTAGTTTTAATGAGTTTTTAGAGCAGGTTTGTTAGTTTTTATTAGTTTTCTTTTATGTAAATCCTTAGTTTTAGTTTAGTTTTAGTTTTTTCATGTCTTTTATCTTACTGTATTCAAATAAATCCCAAACAGGATTCTGTTGCTTTCTCCCATCTTTAGTCTGCATGTTTCCAGGTAGAGTGGGGACCAGAAGACGACTCTAAACGACAAGTGACAAGAAGTGACGGACCGTGAAGTGCCGTATGGTGCCGCCAGCTAAAATTGCTCGAGCGAAATAAATCGATTTCATATCAATCCGACACTGACAAAAACAAAAACGAAGGGAATTTTATTCATAATCTTTACACATTTTAGTTAGTTTTGTAACCACACAATACAGTTCAAGTTATCGTTTTTTCTTTTAATTATAGTTTTTATCTGTTTCAGTTAACTAAAATGTGTTTTCAATTCTAGTTTTGTTCATTTCGTTACTTTTCGTTAACGATAATAACCTTGAGACAAACATGTCTGCTTCACTTTTTGTCCTGCGTGACGATCTACAACATGTATATTTGTGTCACAATAACACTAGTAAATTAGACTATTGGTATTATTATTATTATTATTATTATTATTATTATATATTTATGTTGTTGTTATTATCATTATCACAACTATTATTATTTTCCCCCTCACTCCCCCCTCTCTCTTTCTCACTTTCATTCACACTCTCCTCTTCCCCTTTCCCTATTGCCCTTAATCAAGCTATATTGTTTAGTCGCTCTTTACATTTCTTATCTTTTTCATTGTAATATGATGATGTTTGTCATTCGTCTGTCGTTCTTGTTGCCTCCGCCAATATGTTTTCATCAGGGTTTGTTTGTTTGTTTGTTAGCAAGATAACTCAAAAAGTTAAGGATGGATTTTCATGAAATTTTCAGGAAATGTTGATACTGGCACAAGGAACAAATGATTACATTTTGGTGGTGATCGGGGGAGGGGGAGGCTGATCTGCTTTGGTGGAGGTCTGCACCCTCCCCGAGTGCTTTTCTAGTTGTGTTTTTATGCTTTCTTGGCATCTTAGTCATTACACTGTTGAATTTATTGCCCTGTTGCTGTTCTGAGTACTAACAGGTGAATGTGTATGTGGCTGTCATATGCATTTGTTTGTTCGTCATTAAGTGTTTAGACGTTTAATAAAGGCGGCCTTACACTGTGCGAGTTTAGAGACGATTTCTCACTCGTGCGACTCTTTCTAGGATCGGGCCCGATGTGCCTCTAATCGTGTGTCGTGCTTCGTGCAGTGTACATGGGGTAAAGAGAAGCGATTAGCACCTCACGACCACCTCACGACCAGCAATCGTGTGTTTGCAAGGAAAACGGAGCTGTTTGAAATCCTGCTCGCTCCTCGTGAGTGTATCGTACTGTCAAAGCAGTGCCACGAACCGATGTGCCTCAAATTCTCACACTGTGCATGCGCGAACACAGACGCGTACAGTAGCGTACAAGCTAACAGTAGCTGGCTATTGGCCTAGTGCAGTTTGGCTGTTGCAGCTTACCTCTAGTTCCTGGATGACAGCCCATACTGTCCACGTCTGGACAACCAGTTCCTGCACCAAACACATCGTTGTCTTTTCTTCTTTTTTGATTCCTCACAGATAATGGCACATATTACCAAAGCAGCTCGTTGGTTTTTGTTTAGCACTACCATTTCGTGACTCACGCCAATGCACAATCGTCTATATGCACTTTTACGGATTCCTTGGTATTTTAACGTTGTATTTCCGGATACAACACTCAAACGTGTCGTGCGTCCTGTGGTGTATGGTCGTACAGTGTGAGCAGTCAGGTCGCATACGAGCGTCGGTCCGTGCAGTGTGAGAACAGGAATCGTGAGCCTGACTGTACGACTGATTCGCACAGTTTGAGATGGAGCTGCATGCAACGATCGAAATAATCGCACAGTGTATGGCCGCCTTAAGGTAGAGTAAAGTCAGGTTTATGCTTACCGCGTCACCAAGCTCCGCGCGGCTTCACGCGGTCAATTGACGTCATTTTCACAGCCACGCCCCTTCACGCAGCTCATCTCAAGCGGAAACCTTCCGCATAGCGCACCTCAGAAAATTTGAAATAGACACGCAGACAACATGGCCGACATTCAGGAGCTCCTGGTGGTAGAAGTACAGAAGTACAGGAGCTTGGATGATTCGTCACTCCGGGACCACCGCCACAGCTGAGTGGTCAACAATTCACGGAGGGAAACTGCAGCTACAGTCGGCAAAGAGGAGGAATGGGTAAAAAAAACTGGAAAAACATTCAGGACGGATATGTGAAGGCAAAAAAGACCGCCAAAGGGAGAAGTGGAGACCCATGGGGGGAGCCCAAACGTCCCACGGATTCTGAGAGAATTTAGCTGGCTCTGGAATTTTACTAAACACAGGGAAACAGACACAAATTTCCCTCCAGAGGAGTTAAGTTTATTGATAATTTTCTTCTTCTCTAGTTTTTTACAATGATAGATGTGCATTTGTGGCACACTGCCCCCTGCAGTTTGGGAATAGATGCCGCGCGGAGTATAAAAGCATCATGCCGACTCCCTGCGTCTATTTTCCGCATGTCACGTTCGTGCGGCAAGCATAAACCAGCCTTAACTGTGAACTGAATTGCCCCTCAGGGATTATTAAAGTAGTCTGAATCTGAATATCAGTGTAATTTTTGCATTTTGTCAGTTCATCCCAGTGGCCGGGTTGTACTTTTTGGCTGATCTGCCTTGGCGGAGGTCTGTGCTCTGAATACTTTTTTAGTTGTTTTTGGTTTACTTGTTTGATATTCCCTTTGTTTATATGGTGTTGTTGTTGTTTTTCTGTCCACAATGTCTTGTTAACTATCACTACTAAAAAAAAACAAAAAACAAACAAAACAAAAAAAACATGTATATTTGTCAACTGTCCTGAAAATAGTCAGTTTGTGAAAATGAACATCTTTTAGTCCAATGACATTAAACCCCATGACCTCGGCTGTAGCCACAGCACCAACACCACCGACCCAAAACCAAAGGAAACCCCGGTATGCTTGGAATACAAATAATGATGCAGGTCAAGTACTTTAACAAGCCTTTCAGAATGTTAAATAAACTTTTTAAGTGGCATAAGTTGTGTATTTTATAGAGTTTCTGAGCTGTGTAAGCATTAAGAGTCGAACTGACAGTTTAGGAGAAAAGTAGATGATCAATAGCAAACACTACGAGGTCTGAAAATAAACGCCACATCTACCATAATGTAAATCCAACCCAAAAACACATCACTGTGGGTTTTTCCCCTCACCACCACTAATATAAACACACACTATGAGCTACAAATAAAACGTCTTTGCTGAGTTGATGGTGTTGAACACCAGGTCCACAGCAGCCTGTTGTCAGGGATTAAGCAGCGTCTATATTTGCCAGAGAAAATCCTGCACTAAGTATTGCTTTCATATAAGGAAGTGACATACACTCGGGCTCATGCGCATGTTTAAAGACTCCAGCAGGCTCTGCACACTGCCCAGCTGCTTCTCAACCTGTGCAAACAATTTGATTTGGACGGTCAGATCAAATTAAGCAACAGAGCTGACGGCGGCAGCAGCAAAAAGTCAGTGCAGCGAGAGAAACCCCTGACTAGGTTTCTCTAATTTGGACCACGTTCACCTTATTCGCCAGTAAATCTGATGCTTTGTTATGTCTATGAACCAGGTGGTAAAGGCTCAAAGTCTGGCCTGAACATACGCCAGTATAAGGCCGGCTATGTGAGGATCAAAGTGAGCATCAGTGAGGTTTTCTTAATATGTCCAGCAGTCGGTTCATGAAGGCAAAAACTCATCCGTTCAATTATACATCCAGCAGCCTTTCCGTTTGCAGTACCTGGACTGTGGAGAGTGCATGGAGGATGAGGACAGCCCTCCAGAGGATCAACGACTCCATCTTCAACTGTTTTGTTTTTCCTCCCCAGGTCCGGTCTCCTCTGCAGCTGGGTGAGCCCCAACCTGTACACAGGAAGTACAACACACGATATTAACTCATGACTTATAATAATTAACCCTTTCATGCATGAATTATGAGAACCTTAATTAAGATTTTTTTCCTGAGTGTTTTTATTCTTCTTAACACATGAAAAAAAACTATGTGATTGATTTTTTTTTTTTTTTTTAATGAACCTACTTTTTATGGCGTTCCAAAAATGTCCACTCAGCTGAACACCAAGCGTTTAATTTTTGAAGGAAGGAAATATGCATTTACTGACATACTGTGTGAAAACTACGAAATAAAAAAAATAAAGAAAAAATTTGCTGCTAATCAGATGTTTTCTTAGATGTTAACTTACTCTAATACTAGTTATTACTCACTCAGATAAAATGCAAAAAAAAAAAACCCTTTTTGTTTTTTTGTTTTTTTAAAAAAACCTGTTAATTACAGTCTATTAACAATTACCAATTGATTTTCATTCAAATATATTACTGCAGATCAGGTTTATCAAGAACAGGAAAGTTACAGTAATGGTATGAATTGCAGTTTATGACATGGTGCATAAGTGTCCGCTGTGTTGGCTGATATGGACCTAAAACAACAAAATCCATGAATATATAAGAGAACAGCTGGAGAATAACTGTCCACTGTAGTGATCACTATGCATGAAAGGGTTAAACCATCTATTGATCTAAACTGTTTAATACCTGCTGATCCACTAATCCTATCAATACATGTAAATAATTGGTGTAAAATACAGTTTGTCATCTTTTCATGGTCATCAGATACGACCCATTTGGACATTCAGAGGCTCCGTAGTTACCATGGAAACACCATCATCTTCTACAACATTGATTCGCCAGTAAAACCCATGGAGTTGGATCAATCACAGTGGTTGGAAATGCTAGGTTTGTGTTCAGTTATTGATATATTTTACTGAAGAAGTCACTTTTTCTGCAGTTTAGTCTGTTTTTTGTCCAACGGCCCGAAAAGTCCAATGGACTATTGGTGTTAGTTATTGTCCAGCTGTCTGTAAACAATTTTTCAACAATCTTCTTCTCCGAAACCGTCAGTCAGAATGACTGGATATTTGTTGTGGAACATCTTTAGAGTCAGGTCTACTAAGTTTGTTCAAAGAAGTGGAAAATATTGATTTTTTTATGAATTTTTGAAAATGTTAAAATCCCCAGTGGCTTATTACAGGACACATTTCAAAGTGTTATAACTTGAAAACTGTCGAAGATATTGATATAATTACTATTGGCAATAAATATGAAGTCACATATGGGCTTTTATTTGGTGCCATGACCTTTGACCTTGACTGACCCTGAGAGGTCAAACCCAAGGTCATCTATGTCCAGATTTCTAGAAACTTCTTCTCCAAAACCACAATCAATTGAAATTCATAGCAGAGCTTCCTCGGGGTAAGGTCTAGCAAGTTTGTTCGAAGAATTGAGAAATATTGATTTTTGAGTTTTTATGAATTTTTGAAATGTTAAAAATCCCCAGTGGTTTATAATGGGACACATTCAAAGTGCGATAACTTGAAAACAGTTGAAGATATTAACCATTTCATGCATGAATTATTAGAACCTTTGTCGAGATCTTTTCTTGGGTGTTTTTATTCCTCATTAGGCATGAAAAAACAATACAATTGAGGGTTTTTTTTTCATGGATTTACAAAAATGTCCACTTGGCTACACCGTGCATTTTATTCTTGACGCACAGAAACATATATTTAAAACCCAATATCAGAAAGTGATATGAAAACAATGAAATAAAAACATTTTTAATGCTGCTAATCTGATGTTTTCTCACATTTTAACATACTCTAATACTAGTTATGACTCACTTGATTGATTGATTTGATTGATTGATGTATTTATTTCAAATATGAATGTCAAAACAGAAGAAAATAAATAAACAAAACACTTACAGGGTGGGGAAGCAAAATTTACAATATTTTGAGGCAGGGATTGAAAGACAGTGAATGACCAATTATTTTACTGAAAGTCATGAGAATTTATTTGCCACAAGAAAATTGACATAATAGAAAATGTTTTTATTCTATGTGTCCTCCCTCTTTCTCAATAACTGCCTTCACACGCTTCCTGAAACTTGCGCAAGTGTTCCTCAAATATTCGGGTGACAACTTCTCCCATTCTTCTTTAATAGTATCTTCCAGACTTTCTCGTAATAGTTTTGCTCATAGTCATTCTCTTCTTTCCATTATAAACAGTCTTTATGGACACTCCAACTATTTTTGAAATCTCCTTTGGTGTGACGAGTGCATTCAGCAAATCACACACTCTTTGACGTTTGCTTTCCTGATTACTCATATGGGCAAAAGTTTCTGAAAAGGTATGGATAATAGTGTTAGGTATGATTATGACATCAATATATGTTTGGTTTCAAAACAATTGACGTAGTGCCTGCTGAGAAAAAACAACTAAATGTTCATTGTAAATTTTGCTTCCCCACCCTGTATATAAGACATATTCGAAAAGGAGTGAGAAGAAGCATAACTTACAAAATCCCACCCCTTCTCCTTAAATAATTACTAACAGTAATAATCTTCCTAGTACACGGAGATAATATGCAAAAAAACCCTTTTTGTTTGTGAAAAAAACTTACAATTACAGTCTAACAATTAACAAGTGATTTCCACTCAAACATGTCACTGCAGATCAAGTTTATCAAGAACAGCACAGTTACAGTAATGGTATGAATGTCAGTGTATTATTATGGGATGATGCATAAGTGTCCACTGTGTCGGCTGAATATGCAACTAAAACAACAAAACTCATGAATATACAAGAGAACAGATGGAGAAGAACTGTCCACTGGAGTGACCAGTATGCATGAAAGGGTTAATATAATTGCAACTGGTAATAGATAGGAAGTCACATATGGGCTTTCATTTAGTACCATGACCTTTGACCTTGAAAAGTCAAACCCAAGGTCAATTAATGTCTTTAAATATATTGTTGGACTACAGGGCCATTGGTCCTATTTTTTGATATAATAACCCTCAACTTTAATCTGAGCTTTTATGAACATCTACAGCAGGGGTCTCAAACATGCGGCCCGGGGGCCAAATGCGGCCCGCCAACAGTTCCAATCCGGCCCCTGGGATGAATTAGCAAAGTGCAAAAAATTCCACAGTCAAGGCTGTTGAACTCATTTTAGCTCCAGTTCCACATACAGACCAATATGATCTACAGTCAAATAATAACAGCATAAAAACCTACAAAAAATAATGACACCAGATTTTCTTCTTGGTTTGATGTGAAAAAAATATTATTACATTATACCTATAAATAATGACAACTTCAATGTTTTGTCTTTGTTTTAGTGCAAAAAATAACATTAAATCATGAAAATATTTACATTTACAAACTGTACAGTAACAATTAAACATGAATAACCTGAACAAATATGAACAACCTGAAATTTCTAAAGAAAATTAAGCACAATTTTAACAATTTTCTGCCTGTTCCTCAGTGTTTAGTGTCTTTGTAGATCTGATCCATAATGCACATGTAGAAATGATAAGTTGAGGCACAATATTGTTAAAATTGCACTCATTTTTCTTAAGAAATTTCAGTTGTTTCAGGTTATTCACATCTTTTTTGTTTGGATAGTTTATAAAAGTAAGTATTTTCATAACTTACTGCGGGGTTTTGCACTAAAACAAAGGCAACGGTTTGAAGTTGTCATTATCTATAGGTTATTATGGTATTATTTTACTGGTTCGGCCCACCTGACATCAAATCGGGCTGAATGTGGCCCCTGAAATAAAATGAGTTTGAGACCCCTGATCTACAGGGTAACTAGGCATTAGAAATTGCTTATAATTTTTTTTAGTATCACTGAAGTCATGATGAAAACATTTTTTAAACAGAAAACACTAATGGGGATTTATTATTTTCTTATTGTCTTATTTCACAGATTCAGGAGGTTCTCGATGATATCCCAAATGACATCCTTCAGAAGGTTGTTCATTCCATCCCTGGCCGTTTGAGGAAACTGGTTGACGCCACCGGTGCTTACGTTAAAATATGAGGATTTACTTTCATTTTCCCATGTAATAAAGAACATGCATCATTTGTTTCAATACATTTGTAATAGGTCAATGGATTTTATTACCAATTTTTAATGCCTAGTTACTTTTCACCCACCCTGCACATGACCAGTATGTTAAATATCGGAAAATACATGATTTATACAGATAAAATACAAAATACAGAGGATACTATTATAAATAAATGGTGATAAATCACTTAAGAATGGCTAAATATAGAGGAAGTTTCATTTGGGAACTGACGTAAAAGTAGCACTGGGTCTTTATGGGTTAAAATGATTCTGCAGCAGCACAGTAGTTTACTGATACTAGGTACAGGTCAATGGATAGTGGATGTTTAACATGGTCTAAATGTAGTATTTTTAAAATCAAATATTAAAAAAATGACCTGAAATTATGATTAGTGTTGAGAGTAAAGAGCTGTGAAGTTCCACCAAAGATGCCAACGTGTTTTATATGAAGTGAGGTGACCAGATGGGATGAGAACCACGAAGACACAACTTTTAGTCAAAGAAAAGAAGTGATAAAAATAGAAGCATGGCTGTTGTTTCAACTGGAGACGCCTGTGAATGAAAAAAAAGGAGTTTGATGCTGAAATCGCAGCGTTTCTTCAACACAGGTGAGTCTAATTCTTAGGTTTATGGAGGTACTAGAAAGTTATTATGGGATGTTCTTATCTTTGCTAAGTTGCCGTTTGTTGATCCACGGTTCAGACTAAACTGTGACAGTTCTGACGGAGTTCTACTGTTCTGAGTCTGTGTTTATACGGAACTCAAAGCTACTTTTACAGAATAAAAACTGAATGCAAAAGAAAAAACTCAGGGTTATTTCAGCAGGAGCTCAGACATGACAAATAAATAAAAATAAAGCCTCATAAATCAGGCTTGTAGGACCATTAAAAACCTACCACCGACCTCTAATCCCATCTGCAAGTCATTTTAGGAAACATGCTTTGCTTTGATTGAATCCATCGTTGTAGACTTCGACTCATTGTAACTATTCAAAGTATTATTTGTGTTATTTGTATAAGCTGTATCCACTGTGCCCTCTAGTACTGTGCAGTAAACAGGGCCTGGAGATCATCTAAAGAAAGCTGTGTCGCTGTATTTTATTAACATTTTGGATAACCACAGGCTTTAGTGTTTTCATGGTATTTGCAGGCAAATTTGGAGTTAATTAGATGGACCCAAAAAATTATTGCCACATACTTTCTGGACCCCTGGGGTTCTGTAGCCCTGGATCAGTTCATCTCGTTTAAGACCTATTTTCTTATTAAGAATTGAGTAAAAAAAAAAAAAAAAATCTGAACATTTCATATTTTTCATGTGCAAATCAACCCTTAATTTCAAAAAGCATGAAAATACAGGAATCTAAAAGCAAAATTTAGGCAAAATATGACTCATTTACATAATTATAAAGTAGCATCCTCAATGTAATATGCATTGTTTAATTTGGGAATGTATTCTTTAAGTGTTTGCAATTCAAATTATTAAGATTTGTGTTCGTATTTTTCATTTTCTGCAAATTAGTCTTCGAATTCTTGTTGATAAACCAATACATGAAATCAGACCTCATCAAGTTTCTACTTTATTTCTGTAACATTGAGTGAAAAAATCTGAATATTTTATATTTCTCATAGCCAAATCAACCCATAATTTTAAAATCATAAAAATACAGGAATCCAAAAGCTAAACTTGAGCACAGGGAAGTTATTTATGAACAATACAATTCATTTACGTAATTATAATGTAGCTCCTTCAATATAAAATGCATTGGTTTAATTTGGAATCTGTTTTTTAGGTGTATGTATTTCAAATAATCAACATTTGTGATGGTATTTTTCATTTTTCTGCATATTGGTCTTTAAATTCTTGTTGATTTGTTGCAAAAAACAAACACATGAAATCAGATCCCATCAAGTTTCTACTTTATTTTTGAGAAATTGAGCCAAAAAAACTAAATATTTTATATTTGTCATGGCCAAATCAACCCATAATTTTAAAATCATAATAATACAAGAGTCCAAAAGCTAAACTTGAGCACAGGGAAGTTATTTATGAACAACACAACTCATTTGCATAATTATAAAATAGCTCCTTCGATATAAAATACATTGGTTTAATTGGGACTCTTTCTTTTTTTTGATATATGCATTTTAAATCAACATTTGTGATGGTATTTTTCTGCATATTAGTCTTCTAATTCTTGTCGATTCCTTGCAAAAAATAATGAACAAGCACATGAAATCAGATCTCATCAAGTTTCTATTTCATTTTGATGAATTTAATACAAAAAACATCTAGATATTTTATATTTTTCATGGCCAAATCAATCCATAAGTTTAAAATCATAAATATACAAGAGTCCAAAAGCTAAACTTGAGCACAGGGAAGTTATTTATGATCAACACAACTCATTTACATACTTATAAAGTAGCTCCTTCAATATAAAATGCCTAGGTTTAATTGGGAATCTTTTTTTTTTTTTTTTTTTTTGGTATATGCATTTCAAATCATTATTTGTGATGGTATTTTTCTGCATATTAGTCTTCTAATTCTTGTTGATGCCTTGCAAAAAATAATAAACAAGCACATGAAATCAGATCTCATCAAGTTTCTACATTATTTTTTATGAATTGAATTTAAAAAATCTAAATATTTTATATTTTTCATGGCCAAATCAACCCATAATTTTAAAATCATAACAATACAAGAGTCCAAAAGCTAAATGTCAGCACAGGGAAGTTATTTATGATCAATAGAACTCATTTACATAATTATAATGTAACTCCTTCAATATGAAATGCATTGGTTTAATTAGGAATGTGGGTTGTTGTTGTTGTTGTTGTTGTTGTTTTTTAGGTATATGCATTTTAAATCATCAGCATTTGTGATGGTATTTTCCATTTTTCTACATATTAGTCTTCAAATTCTTGCTGATTTGTTGCAAAAAAAACAAACAAACACATGAAATCAGATCCCATCAAGTTTCTACTTTATTTTTTGTAAAATTGAGCCAAAAAAACTAAATATTTTATATCTGTCATAGCCAAATCAACCCATAATTTTAAAATCATAAAAATACAAGAGTCCAAAAGCTTAACTTCAGCACATGGAAGTTATTTATGAACAACACAACTCATTTACATAATTATAAAGTAGCTCCTTCAACATAAAATGCATTGGTTTAATTGGGAATCTGCTTTTTTCTTTTTTTTTTTTTTTGCATTTCAAATCAGCATTTGTGATGGTATTTTTCATTTTTTCCCACATATTAGTCTCCAAATTCTATCGATTCGTTGCAAAAAAAAAAAATCAATAAACAGATGAGAATGATTATTAGTTGCGGCCATGTGGGAGCAAAAACGCACTGAACCCACTCCCACTGGAGACACTGATCTGAGGAGAGTTTGTGTGGGTGTTGAAAGGGGGGGGGGGGGATCACGGCTGTTTTGTTATTAGATGTGACTAAATGTGTTGAAGAGTGCGCAGACTTTCTAAGTTTGTGTCCGTGCAGACAGACGCTCCAGGACAGCGGCTGTGTCTGCGGGCATCACGCGCATCAGCCGCACCGAACCCGGGGAAGACTGGATCCGTCCGAACCCCCCCCCCACCCCCACCCCCACCCCCCCAGCAGCGGTAGGCGCAGGTTGACGGCAGCTCCCAGCCTCAGACCAGGACCCGGCACCGGTAAACACCTTACCTTTCTGGGGAGGGGGGGGGGGGCAGAAGGTCCTGCGCTGCTTATGCGCTCATACGGAGATGCGGCATCAGTTGTTTTGTCCAAATACAGTCCAATTCCAACACGTCCACGGTTTCCACGCCACGAGACCAACACGGAGACGCCCCAAAGTGGAGCGGCTGAGAGCGGTGTGTGTGTGTGTGGGGGGGGTGGTGTCGGGCTGATCCACGCGGCGGGAGTTTGTTTCTCCGGTGAAGTGTCTCCAGGCTCCGTGCGCCGCTCAGCCCGTCTGCGCCGACACACAACTTGGGACCAGAGGAAAGCGCCGCGCACCACAGCACCACATCCGCCCGGTGTTTTCAAAGTAAAACACGGGCTGTCGATCCACTGTGGGCTCTGTGACGCACACCCACGCACACAGCTCAGTTCACATGACTTTTTATTTGACATTATATTCTAGTGTTGAACCGTTCCAGGAAATTAACCGTATGCGTAAAACACCCACTGTGACCGGGGGGGGGGGGGGGGGGGGGGGGGTCCAGTCCTGGTCTTCAAGATCTACTATCCTGTATGTTTTACATGTATTCCACTTCCAACACACCTGATTCAAATGATAAGCCTATCATAGTGATTCCCAACCTGTTTTGACATCACAAATTTCTGGTGACCTCAGACATTCAAAACAAAGACTTTTTTTTTTTTTTTTTGCTAAAATTCATTTGTTTTTGATCATGTAATAATTTGCTATACAACATTGCAAATAAACGTTAATTTTAGGCAACATTTAGTCTATCCATCCATTCATTATCTTCCGCTTCTTCCAGGGCTGGGTTTCGGTGGTAACAGTCTAAGCAGGGGTGCCAAGACTTCCCTCTCCCCAGACACCTCCTCCAGCTCTTCCAGGAGGACCCCAAGGCGTTCCCAGGCCAGCCCAGAGACATAGTCTCTTCAACATGTCCTAGGTCTTTCCCGAGGCCTCCTCCTGGTGGGACATGCCAGGAACAACTTCCCAGGGAGGCGTCCAGGAAGCATCCGAAACAGGGCTTGACTAATCCGAATGACAAATGGCATGGAATAAGGACTGACCACTAGGGTTAGGGGTTAAGGTTAGGGGTTAGGGTCAGAAGTTAGAGGTTAGGGATAGGGATAAGGTTAGGGTTAGAGGTTAGAGGTTAGGGGTTAGGGTTAGAAGTTAGGGGTTAGGGTTAGAGGTTAGGGTTAGGGTTACGGTTAGAAGTTAGAGGTTAGGGTTAGGGATAAGGTTAGGGGTTAGGGTTAGGGGTAGGGTTAGGTCATTTGTTATTCCATGCCATTTGTCATTTGGATTAGGAAGGCCCTTCAAAACAGATGCCCGAGCCACGTCAGCTGGCCCCTCTCGATGTGGAGGAGCACCGGTTCTACTCCGAGCTCTTCCCTGATGACCGAGCTCCTCCCCCTATCCCTAAGGGTGCGCCCAGCCACCCTGCACAGGAAGCTCATTTCGACCGCTTGTATCCAGGATCTTGTCCTTTCGGTCATGACCAAATGCTCATGACCATAGGTGAGGGTAGGAACGTAGATCGACCGGTAAATGGAGAGCTTCACCTTTCAGCTCAGCTCCTTCTTCACCACGGCAGACCGATACAACGACCGCATCACTGCAGACGCTGCACCGATCCACCTGTCAATCTCACGCTCCATCCTTCCGTCACTCGTGAACAAGACCCCAAGATACTTGAACTCCTCCACTTGGGGCAAAGACTCTCCACCGACCCGGAGACATTTAGTCTATATAATGTCTATTATTATGGACGGAGGCAGAAAAGCCAGGTGTAGATTACTGCACAAAGGGAGAATTTGATTTTCCTTGGTCAGGATATGTACAGTCAGTCCAGCTTGGATTTACAAGGCTGACAATTAATACTGAACAAACAAGAACTCAAACTATGAATTATGAAAGAGCTGCAGCATCTGAAACCGACCACAATGAACATTTGACAGATAAACAGTACCACAGTGCTTCAGTTTCAGCTTCAGAGTTTGTCTTTTATATCTTTTATGTCTTTTATTGTGATTGTCCCTATCAACTATTAATATTGTTTATTAGTAAGTTTGTTTTTTTTTTTTTATCAATTACTAGAAATTCCAGGCGACCCCACGTGGGGTCCCGACCCCAAGGTTGAAAAACACTGGCCTATCATAAAGCTCTGCAGAAGCCTGGTAATGACCATCAGGTGAGCTGGAGAGGGAAACATCTAAAACATGCAAGATAGTGGTTCTGGAGGACCAGGACTGGACACCCCTGGTTCAGATCAATAAAAATACTAACACACCCCGTGAAAACTCTGACATCACTAGTAAATACACTATCTCTACTAGGGCTGAAAGATATATCGTTATCGTATCGATATCTAGATATGAACATTCAAGATATTAATATCGAAAAAGCAACTATATAAACCATATAGATTTCTACAGTAAAAAAAAAATTTCCTGCAGTAGAATGTTTGATTTGTAATTTATTTATTCGTACTTTATGTTAATGTTGATGACTGGCAGTGAGTTCTTATAAATAAAACTGCACTTTCCACATTCTTTTGTATTATGATGTTTGTATTTTTCTGATAAATGCTTGGTTTTCACCGAACCCGTAGTCATATCGTATCGTATCAATATCGAGATATCTCGCATGAATATAGAGATATGAAATTTTGTCCATATCATTCAGCCCTAATCTCTACGGATAACACCACTTCTTATTAAAAGTTATTTCATGACACTTCGCATTTAAAACTGTTCTAAACCAGACTTTCTATGATGAGAAAACTGATCAAGTGTGAAATTTGTGGACTGTCCCTTGAAGACCCAAACATCCACCTTCAACCAATCCCATCTACTGAGCTAAACTATACTATATCCACTAATCCTATCAATACATGTCAATAATTGGTGTAAAATACAGTTTGTCGTCTTTTCATGTTCATCAGATATGACCCGTTTGGACGTTCAGAGGCTCTGTAGTTAACGTGGAAACACTGTCATCTTCTACAACATTGATTC
Source organism: Sphaeramia orbicularis (assembly GCF_902148855.1). NCBI lineage: Eukaryota > Metazoa > Chordata > Actinopteri > Kurtiformes > Apogonidae > Sphaeramia > Sphaeramia orbicularis. The sequence goes on along the minus strand of NC_043959.1, from coordinate 24,210,405 downwards.
ACCAGTAAAACCCATGGAGTTGGATCAATGACAGTGGATGGACACACTTGTTTTATGTTCAATTAATGAGAGACTTTACAGAAATAGTCACTTTTTCTTCAGTTTTTTTCTGTTTTGATACAATAACCTTTGACTTTACTCTGAGCTTTTATGGACATTTATATGATCAGTCAATTAACCTCAGGAAAACAGATGATTTTCACCAGAAAAAAATGCAAAATTCAGAGGATAGTATTATAATAAATGGTGATAAATCACTTCGGAAAGGTTAAATACAAAGAAAAATGTATTTGGAAACTGCCACAAAAGTCACACTGAGTCCTTATGGGTTAAATTACTGTTGTTGTTGTTTTTTTGTTTTTTTTTTGCATCTGACATAAAATAATGTATATTATAAGAGCTAGAGTATTTACATGAAAAAAAAAAGTAGTTTTAAGGCTATTTTTAAATCTTTTTCCTCCATAACTATTTCACAGATCTGGTATTTTTGGTATTAGTACTTCATATACTATTGGTACAAACACTATGAACTCCTTTTACTGTGTACTTTTGGAGTAAGCATACTCCAAAAGTACACAGTAAAAGTAGTTTATAGTGTTTGTGCTAATAATATATGAAGCAATAATACCAAAAATACTAAATTCATGAGGTACCTATTGGAAAAATGTATTTTAATCATCACTGAATTAAGTCTTAAGACATTCTATCCATCTTCCTGTGCATTTGATTTATCCATGAATTGCAGAAAATGATATATATTTCCCAAACCTGTTAAGTTTATTTTTTTCCAAAGTAATAAAACTAATAGACCACAGATGGTTTGCTTCTTCCAGAAACAAACTGTACATTATTAACCCTTTCATGCATGAATTACGTGAACCTTAATCAAAATTTTTTCCAGTGTTTTTATTCCTCTTTAGGCATGAAAAAACCAATGCGATTAAAAATTTTCTTCTGAAAAATAAATAATAATAATTTAAAAAATAATAATAATAAATTTAAAAATTTAGAAAATACATTAAAAAAAATAATAACGAAAAAAAAATTCTTATGAACCTATTTTTCATGAAGTTGCAAAAATGTCCACTCAGCTGGACACCACACATTTAATTTTTGACGCACAGAAACATGTATTTACTCATAAATTGTGTGAAAACTATGGAGAGGGCTTGTGATTCTGGGCCTTTATGCTCAAGAGAGATCTACATAATGTTACCAATTCATGCCAGAAAAGATATGTAGTGTCTTAAAACTTTAATAAAGATGTGTAAAAAACAACAACGAAAAGAACAACAAAATCCATGAATATACAAGAGAAAAGCTGTAGAATAGCTGTCCACTGTAGTGACCAGTATGCATGAAAGGGTTAATCTTCCAGAAGAGATATATGAAGTAACGATTTTTCTTGACAAATTTCAGATTTTTTATTACCATACCATACCATACCATACCATACCATACCATACCATACCATACCATACCATACCATACCAACTTTATTTATAAAGCACTTTAAGAACTTTACAGCAGGCCAAAGTGCCGTACACCAAACATAAAACAAGGAATTAAATAAGTAAATAAAACTAGTGATAACACAGGGTGTTAAGCGGGCTAAGAACAACAAAATACAACCATCATAAAAACAAAGACAAATTAAAATCTGTTAAAAACAGCATAAAAAAACAGACATGTCACTCACTGATTAAAAGCTAATGAGAAAAAGTACGTTTTTAGATGTGATTTAAAGACAGGTAGAGACTGAGCCTGTCTGACAACTACTTTTATTAAGTAAACGTATGTGAGTAACTTTTTCTAAAACAGATCAAATAAAACAACACTTGCTGCCTCTGACATAACCCTGTGTATTTCTAGTGTAAAAACCTTAAACCCTGGTTTTCGCTTCTTATTTCAGCCCTTGGGTCTCATGTTGTCCTTTTTCTTCCCGAGGCGATGCTTTAATTCTCAGTGACGGTGCATTTCCTCTGCCTGTGTCTTATCTGTGGCAGCTTGATGCAGCTGAGCGTATGCAGCCTGATGATAACCTCCGCTCTGTCCCATGTGATGTGGACGAGCAGGGAGCGTATGGACCACCAAGTCACCCCCATCATCCCTATGTCCCTGTGGTCACCGTCTACATCGGGGGGGTCAAACATAAGGCCCGTGGGCCTCAACCGGCCCACCACAGATAACAATCCGGCTGATGGGATGAATTTTCGTAGCGCAAAATTTACACTGAAAACATCAACGGTCAATGGTGTCAAATTCATTTTAACCTTATTTGATCCCAAGTGGGTCAGACCAGTAAAATACAGTTGTGTTCATAAGTTTCCATACACTAGCAGAATTTATGATTCTTTGGGCGTTTTTCAGAAAATATGAATGAAAATACAAAAACTTTTCTTTCAGTCGTGGTTAGTGGTTTGGTGAAGCCATTTGTGACCAAACAAATGTGTTTGCTCTTTTTAAAACATCCTGACAACAGAAACTAATAAAGAGAAGAGAAGAGAAGAGAAGAGAAGAGAAGAGAAGAGAAGAGAAGAGAAGAGAAGAGAAGAGAAGAGAAGAGAAGAGAAGAGAAGAGAAGAGGGTGCAAAAAAAGACTATAAAATATCTCACAAATTGTACCATATTGACAATATTGACAATGTACAAAACTACGAGAGAAGATAATTTATTGTCATTGCAAAATACCTTAGTACAGTGCAACAAAATTTGATAAGATGAGATGAGATAAAAGATAATATAAAATAAGATAAGATGAGATTAGATGAGATGAGATGAGATAAGATAAGATAAGATGAGATGAGATAAGATAAAAGATAATATAAAACAAGATAAGATGAGATTAGATGAGATGAGATCAGATAAGATAAGATAAAAGATAATATAAAATAAGATGAGATAAGATAAGATAATGTAAGATAAGATAAGATAAGATAGAAGATAATATAAAATAAGATGAGAAGAGATAAGGTAAGATGAGATGAGATAAGATAAAAGATAAGATAAGATAAGATAAGATAAGATAAGATATACTTTGTTAAGCCCTCAAGGGATTCAGATCTACAGCAGCACAAGACAATATGCGTCAAACACAACCAAAAAATAAAAAAGATTAAAAAATATAAATAATTTAACATAGTAATACATAACTATAATGGATATATATTGATGTAATATGGATATGTACACGGTTAAATTAAAAACAAAGTGCATGATTGAATGTTCATTAAACTGAGGGTGGTGGTTATTCTGTCAGTGGGGGTGGGGGTGGGAGGTGGGGGTTGTTTTGAATAGTCCCAGTACCACTAATGCTGTACTGGGACCATCTCCTCTGCAGGCTTACTCTCCATCCCTGTGATTCATGACTCATAAATGACACAAAAGTCCACATACTTAATGTTTTTCATATTTCATGGTACATCTCAGCCGTATGACTTATATGTTCTGCAGGGACTGCGTATGCGCTCGGGCTGGGTTGGTTTGTATAATTTAAAGCCCCATGTGACACGGGGCTCGGATGCACTCTGTGTGATCCCAAGGTTAATTAACTGAAACTTTGTTTGGGAGTGTATAGACAACTATAGTGCCAGCTGACGTGATCTGGGTCTGAAGGTGGGTTTTTGATGTTTGGTGTTTAAGCGCACCCCTTGCAATACAAAATAGGTTATGCTTAACACGACAGCAACAAGCCAATGGGAAAGAAGAACCTGCTCAAATACAACCCATTTGTGGGGTTTTAAGGAAAGAATATGACGTATTCTGCTCGACTAATTAGAAATACTCACACTAGATCTGTTGTTCCTGTCATAGATACGTACTCTGCTCTGTAGGCTCTTCTCATGAGGTTGTTTTTGCTTTAATAAGGAGTTATGTGTAGCATTTTTACTTTCAAATATTAAAAAAAAAAGATCTAAAACTGTAATTAGAGAATTTTTGGAATAAAGAGTTGTGAAGTTCTCCTAAAAATGGCAATTGGACTGTAGAGATATCAACTGAGTTTATTTCCAGTGGCAGCCATGTTGAGCCGCATTATGTAATAAAAGTTCAAAATGTAATAAGAATGTCACGTCATCTTGTAATAAAGCCGCATTATGTAATAAACTGACACATTTTGTAATAAACTACCTCAATGCATTATGTAGTAAATTTTTTCACATTATGTAGGAAGTTATTACAATTTGAGAAATTTATTACAAAATGCACTTGACACATTTTTATTAAAAAAATGTAATAACATGGTTCATGATGTAATAACAATCCAAATTAATATAATTTCAGAGCAATTTAGAAGAAATTAGTCACAGGAGTGTTGAGCCGCATTATGTAATAAATTCCCATTATGTAATTAAGTTCAAAATGTAATAAGAATGTCATGTCATCTTGTAATAAAGCCGCATTATGTAATAAACTGACGCATTTTGTAATAAACTACCTCAATGCATTATGTAGTAAATTTTTTCGCATTATGTAGTAAGTTATTAGTTTGAGAAATTTGTTACAAAATGCACTTGACACATTTTTATTTTCAGGAAAATGTAAAATGTGCTAAATTAATCTTTAAACTGTGTGGTTAAAGTTCTGATTACATTACCTGTAGCTCCTGTGGCTAATTTCTTCTAAATTGCTCTGAAATTATATTAATTTGGATTGTTATTACATCATGAACCATGTTATTACATTTTTTTTTAAATAAAAATGTGTCAAGTGCATTTTGTAATGAATTTCTCAAATTGTAATAACTTACTACATAATGTGAAAAAATTTACTATATAATGCGTTGACGTAGTTTATTACAAAATGCGTCAGTTTATTACATAATGCAGCTTTATTACAAGATGATGTGACATTCTTATTACATTTTGAACTTAATTACATAATGGGAATTTATTACATAATGCGGCTCAACAAGGAGCTACAGGTAATGTAATCAGAACTTTAACCACACAGTTTAAAGATTAATTTAGCACATTACATTTTCCTGAAAATAAAAATGTGTCAAGTGCATTTTGTAATAAATTTCTCAAATTGTAATAACTTACTACATAATGCGAAAAAATTTACTACATAATGCATTGAGGTAGTTTATTACAAAATGTGTCAGTTTATTACATAATGCGGCTTTATTACAAGATGACGTGACATTCTTATTACATTTTGAACTTTTATTACATAATGGGAATTTATTACATAATGCGGCTCAACACTCCTGTGACTAATTTCTTCTAAATTGCTCTGAAATGATATTAATTTGGATTGTTATTACATCATGAACCATGTTATTACTTTTTTTTTTTTTTAAATAAAAATGTGTCAAGTGTATTTTTTTAAATACATTTCTCAAACTGTAATAACTTACTACATAATGTGAAAAAATTTACTGTATAATGCATTGACGTAGTTTATTACAAAATGCGTCAGTTTATTACATAATGCGGCTTTATTACAAGATGATGTGACATTCTTATTACATTTGGAACTTTTATTACATAATGGGAATTTATTACATAATGCAGCTCAACAAGCCACTCTTCCTCATTTGCTAAAATGTCATTTGTTGATCCACGCTTCAGACTAAACTGTGACAGCTCTGACCTTGTTTGTTGGATTCCAAACAGATCTTTAGCTCAACTACTGACAACACAAACAGAACAGAAAACAGAGGTGATTAGTAGTTTTATTTTCATCTAAAAACAGAGCTATGCTAACAGAGCTATAATGTAAACTACCAGCTGATGCAGAACATGTCAATTATGAGACACGGTGTGATTTTGGCCGACTTTTTTGATTTGATTTTAGTGATTTATTCCGAACATGCAATGAAATTTAATGTATATTTGAACAAGTAAAACACAAATAACACTGATCAACAACAAATTTATTGTTTAAGTTTTTTGAGCTGATTTAGGATAATTTTGGTGTGCTGAATCCAAAAATCACATTAATTTTAGTCAATCAGGTCAACTTTCTGAACTATGCTACATATTGGCTTTTTAACATTTTTGCTTACATTTATGGGCATTTTCACATCACATGATACAAAATTCTTTCCTATTTCTTGCAATAAACAAGTTCTGTAGATTTGACTTTTGCCAATTTATGATTGTTTTTTTTTTTTAATATTACAGGTGAATGAAATGGCTTCGACGAGAAGATCTTGCAAAAATAAGCCTGACGTATTCTGCTACATCTGCGGTGAATACACCATTGTACCTAACAGGAATCAAGTCACAAGTTTCATAAAGTGTGCTCACCAGTCTTATTTTGGTATTAATTACACTGAACAAAAATATAAACGCACCACTTTTGTTTTTGCTCCCATTTTTCATGAGCTGAACTCAAAGATCTAAAACTTTTTCTGTGTACACACAAGGTTTATTTCTCTCAAATATTGTTCACAAATCTGTCTAAATTTGTGTTAGTGAACATTTCTTCTTTGCTGAGATAATCCATCCACCTCACAGGTGTGGCATATCAAGATGCTGATTAGACAGCATGATTATTGCACAGGTGTGACTTAGGCTGGCCACAATAAAAGGCCACTCTAAAATGTGCAGTTTTATCACACAGCACAATACCACAGATGTCACAAGTTTTGAGGGAATATGCAATTGGCATGCTGACTTCAGGAATCTCCACCAGAGCTTTTGCCTGTGAATTGAATGTTCATTTCTCTACCATAAGCCATCTCCAAAGCTGTTTCAGAGAATTCATGAAGAAGACTGTGCGAGGAAAATGGTGGTCACACCAAATACTGACTGGTTTTCTGACCCCCCTGGACCACCCAATACAGTAAAAGTGCACATTTTAGAGTGGCCTTTTATTGTGGCCAGCCTAAGGCACACAAGGTTTTTTATTTATTTATTTATTTATTATTATTATTATTATTATTATTATTATTATTATTATTATTATTATTATTATTATTATTATTTATTTACTTATTTATTTCTGTTGTTGTTGATATTATTATTGTAATTGTTTTGTATTGTGTGCTGTTGCTGATTTTTGGTTTTGTGTTGTTGTGTTGAGTGTATGTACATCCTGTTTGTTGAGTGAGTTGTGGGAAATTGTTGGTGCTTTGTTTTTGTGTTGTTGATGACCCCAGGAAGAGTAGCTGCTGGGGTATGCCGCAGCTAATGGGGATCAAACTAATAAACTAAACTAAACTAAACCTGTGCAATAATCCTGCTGTCTAATCAGCATCTTGATCTACCACACCTGTGAGGTGGATGGATTATCTCAGCAAAGGACAAAGGAGAAGTGTTCACTAACACAGATTTTGACAAATTTATGAACAATATTTGAGAGAAATAGGCCTTTTGTGTACATAGAAAAAGTTTTAGATCTTTGAGTTCAGCTCATGAAAAATGGGAGCAAAAACAAAAGTGGTGTGTTTATATTTTTGTTCAGTGTATTATATTTTGTGAGAAGATCAAATTTTTCAAAATCAAATTAGCAAAAAAAACCTGACCTGATTGAGAAAAACAGATGCCATTTTTGGATTTAGCGGTGCAAAATGGTCCTAATTCAGTTGAAAAAACCTAGACAACTTGCAAAAAACATTTTTTTGTAACCCAGTGTAATAATACAAAAATCAACAATCAAGACAATCTTAGACAGAAAAACAGCACAAAAGTTTAGTTTACATGCCTGAAAAGGGGTGGGGAAAAAGTGCAACTTATTTAATCCCACCCCCTCTACATAAAATATTATTCATAATATATATTCATCTCCCTCTTCCTTTTACATTACTGTTTTATATTTATATATCTATTCACACACACTCATACATATGTTTATACATATACACACAACATACAAGTACACACATAATCTTTTACCTGTGCGTTTCTTAATTGTGCTGGCAAAATATAAATAAATAATAAATAACACATAGAAAGAAATATATCCATAAACAACAGTGAACATATGAACATATTGTAGCAATTAATAACCCTTGTCCCTATATCTTCTAAAAAAACAACAACATTCTTTTAAGTGTTTTTGAATTGATTTATGTCTTTTAAAATAAGCATCTATGAGTTTTAGTTTGAAGGCAAGGCAAGTTTATTTGTAAAGTACTATTGAAACACAGGGTAACTCAAAGGCAAAAAAAAAATCACAGAAGAAAAAAAAAACAATAATGTAAAAAAAAACGTAAAAATAAATAAATAAATAAATAAATAAATAAAGATGAAGAAAACTTAATGATACCATAATACAGATGTGTGTAAACAATTATCTTTATACTTTACTCAGTGGCTGATACATTCTGTGGATACATAGGGTGGATTTATTGGTGGTTTTTGTTTTAAATGTGTTCTGGTACAAGACTCCCCCTGCTGGTCAGAGTTTAGAATATTAATAAACACATAGAGTCACTAACACTTTCATGCATGAATTATGAGAACCTTAGTCAATATTTTTTTCTTGAGTGTTTTTATTCCTCTTTAGGCATGAAAAAAACAATACAATTGATTTTTTTTTTTTTTTTTTTTTTTTTTTTTTTTATGAACCTATTTTTCGTGGTGTTCCAAAAATGTCCACTCAGCTGGACACTATGCATTTAAGTTTTGAAGCGAAGAAACATTTATTCAAAAAATTATCATCAGAAAGTGATATACTGTACATACATATACTATACATAATCAAATATTTTAATGTGCGCTGTTTTTATATTTATTTTTATTTTATTGTATTTCTAATCAAATCTTAATGTATTTTAATATTGTATTTT